>NC_079501.1:39106586-39406586 GCF_030052815.1 Hevea brasiliensis | reverse complement strand
AGTGGTGCATAATTTTAAAAGAAAAATAACTAAATAATTAAAAATAATAATTCTAGGCTAATTTCATAAATTCTAAGTCTTTACAAATTTATTTGACTTTGGGATCAATTTTGTGACACCCCTTACCCGTGTACAGTATACCCGAGTAAGTAAGGCCACACGGTGTACCGGCACACTCTAATATACCTTAATTAATTTATATCAAGCTTTTGCATATAATTTATGAAATATACTTTATTTAAGCCATTTAGCAAAATTTTTATTTATTTGAGGTTCCGGAAATTTTATAGAAAATCCGGCGGAGTACCGGCTAAAAATGGAGAAAACAGTTCTTCGAAACCTGTTAAAAACACTTCCAATAAACAAATTCATTCATTCCCAACTCCAATATCATCACAAAACTCAATATCAAGATCTCAACAATTTTTCAATTTCAGGTCTCAACAACCTTTTCATTTCTCAAACATCCCTTTATCAAGGTTCTCATATATGAACAACAATTAAATACTCAAATTACTTCCATACATAACCATAAATCTTTATTATTTACATGAACCTCAAAATACATTACATAAATCCCAAATACATATGAGAAAATAAAAATTTAATTACAAAATGACAAAATGACATCTAGTGTCCTACCAATGCACTGCAGGTGACGAGGTGACACGGACACTGTGCAGAACTGCAGGATGGACTCACCCAGTCTGCGGTCTACTGGGATCACGATCTGTATCTCCAGTACCTACGCGTGGCAAAAGCAACGCGTTAAGCAATAATGCTTAGTGGTGCAATAATAAAATAAAAGAAAATAGCAAGAAAACAAATATATAGTGAATGTGTATGATTCATTTGTTTAGTATGGTTATATATACATTAATTCAGTAACTTTGTTCACTTTCATTCATTTGATTGCCCAAGTAACCTACACTAGACGACTGGACTGGATAACGGGTAAACTGGCACTGGGTATCTAGTACCTCGGGCCGTCACACCATCGGTCGCATATGCATCACCCGGTGTGCAACGGAACAACTACCAAGCTGTAAATAATCTCAGGCACAAGGCCAACTCTCAATGCAAAGTCAGAATGGCTAAAAGCCATGAAATCACAAAATGGCATTTTTGCCATGTGCAGTACTGCTAACTGAACCCTATTGGCATGCCAAACTATCCAAACCAATCATGTTAGGTATACTAGGGCATTTGAAACTTTTAAATTCTTCAATTTGTGCATTTCAAGTTTTGGGGTCACTATTCACCTCATTCGTCAACAAAAATGTTGACTTTTGGATAGAAAATATGTGTATTAGTTTTAACACCCCAAACATACCACATTTTGTATTTAAAACATGTTGGAATTGATTGCCATTTCCCTTTCTCAACTTAGATCTAGGAGGGCAGAATTTTCAGTTTTGGAGACCCAAATTTACTGTTCCATTGGGTCCTGTTACAGTGGGAATTTGAAGAAATGGAAAACATGAAAGTTTTTCCTTATTTTGTCTAGTTGAATTTCCTTTTTTGAATCACTCCATTTGGAGTTTTTTAGCTCCAGATATGGTCTAAAAACCACAGCTGGCCGGATTACCATTCTGCAGAAATTACCATATCTACAGTAACATGAACAGTGACTGTGAGTGCATGTTTGAATTGGTTCTAGCCATAATTTGGGGTAGGTTCCTTTATGAAAATTGTTTTTCTATATCTTAACTTATTGCTGTAATAATTTCAGGTCGATTGACCAAATCTACATTGAGTTATGGCCAAATGAACAGTTACTGTTCATTGGGTCAATTCTGCAGGGGCTGTTACAGTGTGTCCGGATTGGGGCCAAGTTTTGGTCCTCTTGCTTTGGTCTTTTGGGCATGGTTTCTTCAGCAAAAATGTGCCATTATAAGCCTAGTTTCATGTCCAATTGGCCAAACACCAATTGGACCAACACAACCAAAGTTATGGCTGTGTAATTGGACTGAAATCTCAGTCCATTTCTGCTGTCCTAGGGCAGCTTACTCCTTCTCTTTGCAATCCTATTTTTCAGTCCAAATTGTGCTCAACTTACCTAAAATAGTCACTAATTGACCATTAAAAAGTTCTCTAACAATTTCCTAAGCCAAGTCACATTTTCACCTTTCCTAAACCCTAATTCAATTTCATGATTTATGCCATTTACCTTGGTTAGCTACTAATGCATTACTCATATGTTTATAACTTCAAACATGGTTTCTATTTCACTTCAAGCTCATCAAAAACACTCCTACATATTCCTTTTCTAGGGCAGCCGAAATTCAAGAGCTCATACACATAGGTTTTTGTTCATTTAAATTACAAGTCTTACTAAATTTCAAGTCCAAAATCATGAAATTTAAGAGTTTTATGTTTATAGTTGCACTAACCTTTAAGGGGCAGAATTTCCCAAGCCCCAAACTTCACTTTCTTTCTCCCTCTTGGCTGCCAAAAGGTTTAGCAAGGTGCTAGGACAAATTTTAGTGAAAGGTCTCTAGGGTTTTAGGGTGAAATGAAGAGGAAAATGAAGCTTTTGTTGCAAATTAATGGAGGGAGATGGGGAGAGGGTTTTGGCTGGCTTTTTGGGGAAGGATGGCCACTGCAATTTTTTTCTTATTTTGGTCTTCTTTCATGTCTTTTAATAGTTAGTCAAATGGTACTTAATTGTGATTGGTTAAAATTTTCTTAATGACATCACCATGATGTCATAAATAACCCTTTTTCCTCATTTTCTTTTCTTTACTCCACTACTCATTTTCAATTTAATTTCTAGTAATGTTTATTCATATTTTATGTCATATTAATTATTTACTCAACTGGAAAATTCGGCCAAAAATCACCTCTGAAGGCGAAATGACCAAAATGCCCTCCGTTTGGCTTAATGGGTCAAAATTGTCTGTACCGATTGAAAAATTTTTCTAGGTATTTTCTTGGCATTCTAATGCTATGGGAATCTCAGTAACCCTTCTCTGGAGTCCCAAAAATTATTTTACAATTTTTTCCCCGGGTCTAGGGCTCCTCATTGCGAGAACCGCAACTTCCCTCTGGTTACCCATCGCTTGGGCACCGGCTCGTTTAACTCAGTTGTATTTTATTCCTAAAATTTTTACTAAATTTTTCTTATTAATATTTGAGTTAATTATGATTCCCGACTTTAGTTTAAATATTTTTCCGGACGTTCTAGCTGTTCGGACTGACACCGGTCACCGGAATAGTAGAATGTACGGAGTTGGTACAGGGAGGGTGTTACAACTCTTCCCCTCTAATGTAAATTTCGTCCTCGAAATTTACCTGATGCAAACAGTTGAGGGAACTGTTGCCTCATCGTCTCTTCACTTTCCCAAGTTGCCTCCTTGGTGTTATGGTGCCTCCAAAGCACTTTCACCAATGGAATTTGCTTGTTTCTCAACTCTTTCACTTCCCGAGCCAAGATCCGTAGAGGTTCTTCTTCGTATGTCAAATCTGGCTGTATTTCAATTTCTTCTCTGGAGATGACATGTGAAGGATCTGAGCGGTATCTTCTGAGCATAGACACGTGGAACACATTGTGGATCTTGTCCAGCTCTGGTGGTAAAGCTAGCCTATAGGCTACTGGACCCAAACGTTCAATGACTTCATATGGGCGAATGAACCTAGGGCTTAACTTACCTTTCCTTCCAAACCTCAATACTTTCTTCCATGGTGACACCTTGAGGAACACTTTGTCGCCAACCCCATATTCTATCTCTTTCCTCTTCAGGTCGGCATAAGATTTACATGCATGCAGGCAACCTTTAAGTTGGCTTTGATTGAGTTCACCTTCTCCTCGGCTGTTTCACAGTGCAGCCCTACCGATTTGTCTTCGCCCAATTCAGTCCAAAGACTGCTGAGTTCTACATTTTCTCCCATACAGCGCTTCATACGGGGCCATTTGGATACTAGCTTGGTAGCTATTGTTGTATGCAAATTCTGCCAGTGGGAGGTATCTATCCCAACTTCCCTCAAACTCAATGACACAACTCCTCAGCATATCCTCAAGGACCTGACATATATTTCATGTTATTGTTATCATTTTAGTTCAATATTTGTACTAATTCAATTGGTTCAATTGTTTACAGATTACTCTTTTGGATTGCCCATCCGTGAGGATGGAAAGTCATCTTTGAAATGGAGTTGTGTACCCAAGGATTCATGCAACTTCTTCCAAAATCTCGATGTAAACCTTGGGTCTCGATCAGATATGATGGAAAGTGGGATTCCATGCAGTCTAACTATCTCACTGATATACAATTCTGCTAACTTCTCCAGTGAGTAGTCAGTCCTAACTGGCAGAAAGTGTGCTGACTTTGTCAATCTATCAACTATCACCCATGCTGCATCATGTTTCTTCCGGGTGAGAGGTAGACCACTTACAAAATCCATGGTGACCCGATCCCATTTCCATTCAGGTATGCGTATAGGCTGTAGCAAACCCGATGGAACTTGATGTTCTGCCTTGACTTGCTGACATGTCAAGCATTTAGTCACATAGTCAGCTATGTCTTTCTTCATACCAGGCCACCAATACTGAAGCTTCAGGTCATGATACATCTTTGTACTTCCTGGGTGCATAGCATATACACTAGTGTGTGCCTCTTTTAGAATACTAGCTTTCAATTCCCCATCATCTGGTACACATAGTCTTTCTTTGTAATACAGACACCCATCTGCTTTCACCCCATAGTCAGTTGCTTTTCCCTCTGAGATCTTGCTCATAATAGCCATTAGCTTCTCATCTACCTTCTGCCCATCTAGTATCTACTGTAGCAGGTTTGGCCTCACTTGCAACTCAGCCAAAATAGCTCCATCTCGAATCAAAGTTAGACGGGCATTCAATGATCTCAAAGCTGTGATGGACTTTCTGCTCAAAGCATCAGCAACTACATTTGCCTTCCCAGGATGATAGTCAATCACACAATCATAGTCCTTCAGGAACTCAATCCATCGCCTCTGTCTAAGGTTGAGCTCCCTCTGAGTTGGCAAATATTTTAGACTCTTGTGGTCTGTGTAAATGTAGCACTTTTCACCATACAAGTAATGCCTCCATATCTTCAGTGCGAAGATAATTGCTGCAAGCTCTAGATCATGGGTAGGGTAGTTCTGTTCATGTGGCCTTAACTGCCTGGAAGCATAGGCGACCACCTTCCCCTCTTGCATCAATACACACCCTAACCCATTATGAGAGGCATCACTGTAGACCACGAAGTCCTTTCCTGACACTGGCTGTGTTAATACGGGTGCCTCTTTCAACATAGCCTTCAACTTCTCAAAACTAGTCTGACACTTGTCATTCCAGTCAAATCTGACATTCTTGTGTAACAACTTGGTCATTGGAGCAGCTATTAGGGAAAATCCCTTCACAAATCTTCTGTAATACCCAGCTAGCCCCAAGAAGCTTCTGACCTCAGTTGTATTTCTGGGAGTCTTCCATTCCATCACTGCTTCTATTTTCTTAGAATCCACCCTAATCCCATCAGCTGACACTATGTGTCCAAGGAATGCAATCTCATTCAGCCAAAAGTCACACTTGGACAACTTAGCATACAGCTTCTCTCAGGGTTTGCAGAACAATCCTCAAATGCTCATCATGTTCTTCCCTGGTCTTGGAATACACCAAAATATCATCAATAAAGACCACTACGAACCTATCTAAGTATGGATGGAAGATACGGTTCATAAGGTCCATGAATGCTGCTGGTGCATTTGTTAGGCCAAAGGGCATCACTAGGAACTCATAATGCCCATATCGGGTCCTGAATGTAGTCTTTGGCACATCTGCATCCTTCACCCTCAACTGATGATTCCCTGACCTGAGATCAATTTTAGAAAATATTCCTGCTCCCTTCAACTGATCAAACAGATCATCAATTCTAGGCAACGGATATTTGTTCTTCACTGTCACTTTATTCAACTGCCGATAATCAATGCATAGCCTCAAAGTCCCATCCTTCTTTTTCACAAACGACCTGGAGCTCCCCATGGTGACACCTTTGGGCGTATGAACCCCTTATCAAGCAACTCTTGCAATCGAGTTTTCAACTCCCTCAATTCGATGGGTGCCATCCTATAAGGAGCAATGGAAATGGGTCTTTGTGCCGGCAGTGTCTCAATAGCAAATTCAACTTCCCTTTCTGGTGGCAAACCAGGCAACTATTCAGGAAATACCACTAGGAAGTCTCTTACTGTGGGTATGTCACTCAAGTTTGGCTTAGTCTGCCTAGTATCCACCACATGTGCTAGGTAGGCTTCACAGCCTTTTCTCATCATTCTTCTTGCAACTGTGGCTGAGATGACATTGGACAAGAAATCATCCTTTCCCCACAACTGTGATCTCATTACCCTCTCAAGTTTTTAGAGAAATTCTCTTCAATTTGCAATCAACTATTGCACGATGACGTGACAACCGGTCCATTCCCAATATCACGTCAAACTCATGGAAGGGCAACTCAATTAGGTCTGCCAAGAATTCATACCCCTGAATCCTTAACGGGCAACCCTTGTATACTTTGTTCACTACCACACTGTGGCCCAATGGATTAGTGACCAGAATGGCTTGGTCACTCTCCCCTACTAGTATCCCCCTTTCTACGGGTAAGTTGATGCAAATGTAGGAATGAGTGGATCCTGGATCCACCAATGCATGCACAGTGTAGTGTAGAGGAGAACGTACCCACGATGACGTCAGGGCATCTTGCTCCTCTGAGCTCTCGGGGCATAATTTCTTCTTTGGTGGTCTGTTAGGCCTCTCCGGCTCGATGCAGGCCTCGTGATGGTCCAATAGCCTCATTTACCAGTTTTCTACCTCTCGTAGTGCGAGGCAGTGCATGCGCTTGTGTTGGAGCAGCTGTAGTAGTTCTGCGTGGACAGTTCCTTAACTGATGCTCTGTTGACCCACACCTCAAGCAGGCACCAGTTACTCTCCAACACTCCCCCTTGTGCCACTTCAGGCAGTGTGGACATGCAGAAGATGCTGGGGCTGGTCCCCTGAACCCCATCCCTGGAGAGCTGCCCACTGATGGTGTGGACTGACCTCTCCTAGGGTTGAGCGTGGCTGGGCCCGAGGCGACCACGACCATGTGGCTGAGCTGAACTCTGTGCAGGTGGACCCTTGAACTTCTTTCCAAATGCAGGAGCTGAGCTAGATTGACCGGGTCCCCTCTTCTGCTGTCTCTCCCTTCTGGTCTGCTCACTGATTCTCACTTTTTCAACTCTTATTGCAGCTTCCACTAGCTTGCTAAATTCTGTGATTCCCAAGGCAGTGAGCTGGATCTTGATGTTATCATTTAGTCCCTCTTCAAATCTCTTGCACCTTTCAGCTTCATTAGGGACTATCTCCCTTCCATAGCGGCTCAATCGAACAAATTCCTTCTCATACTCGGCCACTGACAACTGCCTCTGCCTTAAATTAATGAACTCTCTTCTTCTCTCTTCCAGGTATACAGTACCCACATATTTCTTCTTGAATTCGGAGAGGAAGAAGTCCCAAGTTACAGCTTTTGGCTTCACTTCACTGGACACAGTGTCCCACCATTCATATGCATCGTCTTGCAGCAGGGATATAGCAGCCTCCAGGTTTTGCTCTGGGGTGCAGTGGAGTTGTTTTAGAACTCTGCCCGTTCTGTTCAACCAATTCTCGGCTGCAACAGAGTCATCCTCTCTCTTACTGAAGAAATCCACCGCCCCAAACTTTCTTAGCCTTTCAGTGTGATTTACTGCATGCGGCAGTGGTGGTGGTGGTGCTGGCATTACTCCGACCATTTGTCTAAAGAAGTCGGCCATTTGTTGGAACATGGCACATGGAGTGGCGAGTTACGCTTGAGCTAGAGGAGCAGATTCTCTCATGCCCCCAGTCTCAGCTGCTGCAGGTGGAGCATGACTCTCCACTTCCTCCTCAACGTCTCTTTGAGATGAAGGGTCTATATCCTATTCAAAATAAGAAAGATAAACAGATCTCCGTTAGTGTCACCTCGACTCTTACAAATGCAATGCATGGTATGGACTCAATCTAGGCCAGGAAACGCCTAAACCGTGCTCTGATACCACTAAATGTGACACCCCTTACCCGTGTACAGTATACCCGAGTAAGTAAGGCCACACGGTGTACCGGCACACTCTAATATACCATAATTAATTTATATCAAGCTTTTGCATATAATTTATGAAATATACTTTATTTAAGCCATTTAGCAAAATTTTTATTTATTTGAGGTTCTGGAAATTTTATAGAAAATCCGGCGGAGTACCGGGTAAAAATGGAGAAAACAGTTCTTCGGAACCTGTTAAAAACACTTCCAATAAACAAATTCATTCATTCCCAACTCCAATATCATCACAAAACTCAATATCAAGATCTCAACAATTTTTCAATTTCAGGTCTCAACAACCTTTTCATTTCTCAAACATCCCTTTCTCAGGGTTCTCATAAATGAGCAACAATTAAATACTCAAATTACTTCCATACATAACCATAAATCTTTATTATTTACATGAACCTCAAAATACATTACATAAATCCCAAATACATATGAGAAAATAAAAATTTAATTACAAAATGACAAAATGACATCAAGTGTCCTACCAATGCACTGCAGGTGACGAGGTGACACGGACACTGTGCAGAACTGCAGGATGGACTCACCCAGTCTGCGGTCTACTGGGCTCACGATCTGTATCTCCAGTACCTACGCGTGGCAAAAGCAACGCGCTAAGCAATAATGCTTAGTGGTGCAATAATAAAATAAAATAAAATAGCAAGAAAACAAATATATAGTGAATGTGTATGATTCATTTGTTTAGTATGGTTATATATACATTAATTCAGTAACTTTGTTCACTTTCATTCATTTGATTGCCCAAGTAACCTACACTAGACGACTAGACTGGATAACGGGTAAACTGGCACTGGGTATCTAGTACCTCGGGCCATCACACCATCGGTCGCATATGCATCACCCGGTGTGCAATGTAGCGACTACCAAGTCAGTAAATAATCTCAGGCACAAGGCTAAGTCTCAATGCAAAGTCAGAATGGCTAAAAGCCATGAAATCACAGAATGGCATTTTTGCCATGTGCAGTACTGCTAACTGAACCCTATTGGCATGCCAAACTATCCAAACCAATCATGTTAGGTATACTAGGGCATTTGAAACTTTTAAATTCTTTAATTTGTGCATTTCAAGTTTTGGGGTCACTATTCACCTCATTCGTCAACAAAAATGTTGACTTTTTGATAGAAAATATGTGTATTAGTTTTAACACCCCAAACATACCACATTTTGTATTTAAAACTTGTTGGAATTGATTGCCATTTCCCTTTCTCAACTTAAATCTAGGAGGGCAGAATTTTCAGTTTTGGAGACCCAACTTTACTGTTCCATTGTGCCCTGTTACAGTGGGAATTTGAAGAAATGGCAAACATGAAAGTTGTTCCTTATTTTGTCTAGTTGAATTTCCTTTTTTGAATCACTCCATTTGGAGTTTTGTAGCTCCAGATATGGTCCAAAAACCACAGCTGGCCGGATTACCATTCTGCAGAAATTACCATATCTACAGTAACATGAACAGTGACTGTGAGTGCATGTTTGAATTGGTTCTGGCCATAATTTGGGGTAGGTTCCTTCACGAAAATTGTTTATCTATGTCTTAAATTATTGCTGTAAAAATTTCAGGTCGATTGACCAAATTTACAGTGAGTTATGGCCAAATGAACAGTTACTGTTCATTTAGTCAATTCTGCAGGGGCTGTTACAGTGTGTCCGGATTGGGGCCAAGTTTTGGTCCTCTTGCTTTGGTCTTTTGGGCATGGTTTCTTCAGCAAAAATGTGCCATTATAAGCCTAGTTTCATGTCCAATTGGCCAAACAACAATTGGACCAACACAGCCAAAGTTATGGCGGTGTAATTGGACTGAAATCTCAGTCCATTGCTGCTGTCCTAGGGCAGCTTACTCCTTCTCTTTGCAATCCTATTTTTCAGTCCAAATTGTGCTCAACTTACCTAAAATAGTCACTAATTGACCATTAAAAAGTTCTCTAACAATTTCCTAAGCCAAGTCACATTTTCACCTTTCCTAAACCCTAATTCAATTTCATGATTTATGCCATTTACCTTGGTTAGCTACTAATGCATTACTCATATGTTTATAACTTCAAACATGGTTTCTATTTCACTTCAAGCTCATCAAAAACACTCCTACATATTCCTTTTCTAGGGCAGCCGAAATTCAAGAGCTCATACACATAGGTTTTTGTTCATTTAAATTACAAGTCTTACTAAATTTCAAGTCCAAAATCATGAAATTTAAGAGTTTTATGTTTATAGTTGCACTAACCTTTAAGTGGCAGAATTTCCCAAGCCCCAAACTTCACTTTCTTTCTCCCTCTTGGCTGCCAAAAGGTTTAGCAAGGTGCTAGGACAAATTTTAGTGAAAGGTCTCTAGGGTTTTAGGGTGAAATGAAGAGGAAAATGAAGCTTTTGTTGCAAATTAATGGAGGGAGATGGGGAGAGGGTTTCGGCTGGCTTTTTGGGGAAGGATGGCTGCTGCAATTTTTTTCTTATTTTGGTCTTCTTTCATGTCTTTTAATAGTTAGTCAAATGGTACTTAATTGTGATTGGTTAAAATTTTCTTAATGACATCACCATGATGTCATAAATAACCCTTTTTCCTCATTTTCTTTTCTTTCCTCCACTACTCATTTTCAATTTAATTTCTAGTAATATTTATTCATATTTTATGTCATATTAATTATTTACTCAACTGGACAAGTCGGTCAAAAATCACCTCTGAAGGCGAAATGACCAAAATGCCCTCTGTTTGGCTTAATGGGTCAAAATTGTCTGTACCGATTGAAAAATTTTTCTAGGTATTTTCTTGGCATTCTAATGCTATGGGAACCTCAGTAACCCTTCTCTGGAGTCCCAAAAATTGTTTTACAATTTTTCCCCCAGGTCTAGGGCTCCTCGTTGCGAGAACCGCAACTTCCCTCTGGTTACCCATCGCTTGGGCACCTGCTCGTTTAACTCGGTTGTATTTTATTCCTAAAATTTTTACTAAATTTTTCTTATTAATATTTGAGTTAATTATGATTCCTGACTTTAGTTTAAATATTTTTCCGGACGTTCTAGCTATCTGGACCGACACCGGTCATCGGAACAGTAGAATGTACAGAGTTGGTACAGGGAGGGTGTTACAAATTTATTTATCAGGATCTTATCTGTGCATTTATTTCATTTTTAGTCTCTTTAAAATCATATCAGTGCCCAAGTATGCTATAACAGACTATAAAGGCTGGATACACAGGAGTATACTGGTTAGCCAACTATATGTCTATCCTGTATACAACTGTCATGTCTGGCACAAAGCCAGAGGGCAAGCTTTTAAAGCCAGCAATGAAATTAGGCACAATAGCCAACAGGCAGGCATATAACCTGTAGTGCTATCATATCAGACATATTTTGTCGATCAATAATTATTCATATAGGCAGTACTGCTATCTATAGTTCCTAATTGGTATACCAATCGATCCAAACTATATATATAAGCTTAGGTTTACTTTGGGCAATTAAGCATTATTAATTTTTTATTAGAAATTTTCATGTCACTTTGTTATGGAAAAATGGGTCCTACATACCTATTTCATGTAATTCAGTGTTTAGCAATATACTTGGGTTAAAATCCTACTATAAAATAGTTTGTCTCGTGAACCTTTCTTTAGGTTCAATTTTAATATCTTAATTTTATTTATCAATTTCATCACTTTGTGGCCACTGTTTGGCCATACTTCTTTCATGGAAGTTATTTCTCCATGTCTTGTCTTTGTTTTCTCTTTTTGAATCATGTCATTTGGATTTCCAGAACTCAAGTTATGATCAAATAACCATAACTGGTTCATTTTTTAATTTTGGCTCTTTAATTAGGCACATTTTGAAGTTACATTTTATCAAATTAATTGGATACGTTGTAGTCACTTTTAGGCTTAGTGTTCTTCATAGAGTTTGTTTCCCTATGTCTTATGGTCACTCAAAATTTTTTTATTGCAATTTTTTGGTCTTGTAGAATTACTTATAGCCAAATAACTGGCCTGGACTCAAGTACCCTATGCCAACAAGATTCCAATTCAGGTTAGTGGATTTGACTCAACTTTTTGGATTCTTATATTTATAATTTGAGGAAAGTGTCTAAATCAAAGTTGAATCCCTATTCCTCAGGTTTCCAGAATAATATGGCTTATCCCAATTGGAGTTTCCTAGTGGGAGATATGACTAAAAGACTATTCTGGAGTCAAAGGGTCACTTAGGCAATTTTTAGAATTTGCATACTAAATTGATCTAGCCAAATGATCTAATTCCCTTGATTTTTAGGTTTTGGTCAATATACCAATATTGTAGGTTTATGTCTTAGGGAAAATTTTCCACTAATTTCATTGCATTTAGATTTTTGTAGACCAAGTTATGGCCTCTTTGCCCAAACTGGTCAGGTAAGCCTACATCTAGCAATTTCTGTGCAATATGGTTTTGGATAGTTTTGTGACCTAACTTGGCCCAACAATTTGGTTTGGTTAGAGACATTTCTGGGCTCTGTGTCCTTCATAAAAGTTGTAGTTCTATATCTAAACTTTCCAATGGTATTGTTCATTTGGACATTTTTCTAGGTTCATCATTTGGTCACCCGGATTGGGACAACAATTTGGTCAAGTTCTGGATAGAATTTGGGCATGGTTTCATCATGAAAAATGAAGTATTTAGGTCTATTTTGGCCTCATACCAATTGGAACAACACAAATTCAGTTATGACTCAAAATATTCACTTGATTTTCAAAGTCTCAATCTACATGGAAAAGTACACTTCCAAATTTCATTTCCTCCAACTCCCAAACTACAAATTGAAATTCATGGAACTTCTAAACATCATCAATTCATCTCAATAAGTCAAATTTCAGTAATAACACAAAGTCTCCAATAGTTAGGTCAAAGCCCTAACTCTAATTTGTTAATCATAATATACACATGCAATCAATTGCTCACATATATCACTTCATCTACACATCCATTAACATCACTAAACACCATTTACATGCATGAAAACATTAAACACCCATATTCCTTACCATTTGCTTTTAATTTCATGTTATACTCACTCATTTCAACCTCAATTCAAGATTTAACTAAGGAAGGAAGAGGAAACTTGCACTAACCTTGAATGGACAATTCTTCAAATTGCTAAAACTTCACCAATCTACTCTTTCTTGGCTGCCAATTGACTTACTAAGGTGTGGGGATGAAGTTTAATGAAGGAACTTATGAAGATATGGTGAAAGAAGAGAGGATTTCAAGCTTAAGAAAATGAAAATGGAGGAGTGAGTTCAAGAAGGAATTTCGGTCATGGATGTTTTGGAAGGAAGAAGATGGCACGTAGTGGTTGAAATGTTGTCATTTTATGCTTATATATACCCCGCTATAAATTAAATTATTAATTATAATTATTAAAGTTTTAATATTTATAATAATTTCCTTTATATTCCTTTAATCACTTTACATATAATTTTATATTTTCATGGGATTTTCAAAATTTTAATATTACTCATTTTAATGGATATTTAGGTCAAAAGTCAACTCAAAGTGCCAAATAACAAAAATGCCCCTCTTCGGGTTAAAGTAAAACTTTTTTGGTAATACTGACTAAATCCCCGATCCAATGGTTCCTTTAATTTTATATCGTCTATTTCACTTTTATTTTTACTTGAACCAATTAACTAATTTTTTTTGACATTTTTAATGTCATTTGTACCTCAGTAGACCTTTAATTAAGTCCCGAAAATTATTTCTTAGGGTTTCTCATGGGTCTAGGGTCGTTAACTGTCTATGCAGTGACTTTCCGGTACGGTCACCTATCGTTATGGTTCCAGCTCCTTTAACCTTGTTACATTTCATTTCTTTTATTTTCCCTTAATTTTTCTTGGTCTTTATTTCATCAATTTATGGCTCCTCACCCTAGTTTAAGTGTAGTTCCAGGCATTCTGACTGTCTGAACAGATGTTAGTCATTGAAACAGTAGAATGTACGGACTACCTATGGTGAGAGTGTTACAATTCTTGCCCTCTTAATAAAATTTCATCCTCGAAATTTACCCAGTGTAAATAATCGAGGAACCGCTATCTCCTTGTCTTTCTACTATTTCGTGTTATAATACTTCACTTTCTCTTTAGTCTATCTTACTAGACCTAGCTCTACAATCTTATCCTTATATTGATTTACTATCAGAAATACGTAGCTCTACATAATAGTCCTAAGTCAGTACTATAATCTGTAGCTTACAGCATAAACATCGAGAACATTGCGTAGTTACCATGGTACATCCTAATAGATTAGATTTTTCCTATACCTTTCTTAAATCAGTTCTGCATCCATCTTCTTTCACCTCATATACAGTCTCTTTCTTATTTCCATCCATTATCTTTAATACGATCCTTTTCGGTTGATAATCTACCATCACCTTATGGCCTAAAGGGTTGATGACAAGTATGCCATCTTCCAACCCATCTATCGGTATCCTCTTTTAATAGGAGGTACAATGCATATATAGGGATGAATATAATTAGGGTCTATCAATACATATTTAAAGGTATTATAAATAGAAAATGTACCTCTGATAACGTCTACCAGATCTGGCTCCTCCTAAGCCATAGCATACACGTGGGGTGCTACTCCAGCCTCGGACCATTCTATAGTCGTAGAAGTCCTCTATGATGTACCAGCTATCTCAGGCCTCACAGGTCTTCTAGCCCTCTATACTGTTGGTGCAGACCTCTCAGTCAGTGGTAGAGTAGTGGGAGCACTCCTCTGTGGACAACCTCATAAGAAATGATCCGTAGATCCACATCTGAAACATCCCCCAGCCAACAATTGACACTCCAGACTGGAATTCATTCACTTGTTACTGTACCCAGGGAACTAGCTACCGATACTCCAGACTGGCCCCTCTGGCCTTGTGTCTTGCTCTGTGAACCCTTAAACTTCTTACTACCAGTATCTAGTGCACTAAACTGGCCTTGTCCAGGACCTCTCTTACGCTATCTGTCTCTTCTGGACTGCTTATCATCTCTGACTCTCTCTACATCAAGAGCTGATGCTACCAATAAAAAGAAGTCTGTAAAGCGATGAGAAGTAACTATCAGTCTGATGTTGTCATTTAATCCGTCCTCAAATCTCCTGCATTTATTAATCTTTATGGCATTATTTCTAATGCATATCCACTAAGACTCATGAATTCCTGCTCATATTTGGAGACTGTAAGCTGCCTCTATCTCAGTACCAGGAATTCTCTCCTTCTGGCCTTTAAATACACATGGCTGACATATTTCTTCCTGAATTCTGCCAAGAAGAAATTCCAAGTGATCTGTGCAGGCTGTACTATCCTCGATACTGTCACCCACCACCAATATGCATCCTCTTGAAGTAGTGACAGAGCACACTCCAACTGCTACTTTAGGGTGCAGTGTAGCTACTGAAATCCTCTATCTATCCTTTATAGCCAATACTCTGCAGCAGTTGGATCATCCTCCTTCTTACCCTTAAAGTCAATTGCCCCAAATTTCCACAGTCTCTCTAATGGGGACCTCTATACTGGTTACGGCTGCACAGGTGGCGGTGGCTGTGGCTGAGGCTGTGGAGGTAGAGGTGGTTGTGGCTGAGGTATGGCTCCGGTGACTTGACAGAGCAACTGTGTCATCTGTTCCAGGAAGGCCTGCTGTGCTCTACCCGCAGCACTCATATATGACTCGGCTCTGATGCTTCGCTCGCTATTAGGAGCAGGTGCGGGTGCGTGACTCTCTACCTCCTCCTCGATCGGTCTAGGAGACTAGTGCTCTGAAGGATCAGATGCCATTGATCCTATAAAATAGAAAAAAAAAAAAGATCTGCATTAGTGTCACCTCGACTCTATTTAAAGGCCCATGCATGCAATGCAAACTATTTCTTTCTATCTATCTAGGTCTAGGACCGCCTAAACCTTTGCTCTGATACCACTAAATGTGACGCCCCTTACCCATCTACAGTGTAGCCGAGTAAAGCGTGCCACATTCAGTGCTGGAGCGCCCTATCTTATCTTGTCCTATCCATTGTTAATTTTAAACTTTATAGAAAACATGTGGTAAATTTTTTTTATCACAAATTATTTATGTGGAAACCCGGGCAGAGTCTCCTCTATTTTATTAGCATCTAGCGAGTTTTACTATTCACCTATTAAAAATAATTTTATATCTATCTCATATTTCCATATACATCATGTCATTCACAAATTTTCATGTAATTTTGACAAAATAATACAACTCATTCATATGGAAATTTATATACAAAAGCTTACAAGCTTTATTTACAATTCAAAATATAATTACAATTTATTTATAATGGTCAAAATAAGTTACACTGCATTTACTTATGTACAATAAATAAAATGCAAAATCTAATAACATGGGCCCTACCAAAATAAATACTGCTGAGGTAACTTGCAGACACTAGCAAATCTGATCAAATCTTTATCAGGGCACTATTACTGCGACTGTATCTGGTCTCCTGTACCTATGCGATGGAAAACCAACGCGCTGAGCGAATTACTTAATGGTGCATAACTTTAAAAGAAAAATAACTAAATAATTAAAAATAATAATTTTAGGCTAATTTTATAAATTCTAAGTCTTTACAAATTTATTTGACTTTGGGATCAATTTATTTATCAGGATCTTTTCTGTGCATTTATTTCATTTTCAGTCTCTTTAAAATCATATCAGTGCTCAAGTAACCAATAATAGACTATAAAGGCTAGAAACACAGGAGTATACTGGTTAGATAACTATATGTCTATCCTATATACAACTGTCATATCAGGCACCAGGCCAGCGGGCAGGCTTATAAAGCCAGTAATGAAATTAGGCACAATGGCCAATGGGCAGGCATATAACCTATAGAACAATCATATCAGACATATTTTATTGATCAATGATTATTCATATAGGTAGTGCTGCTATCTGTAGTCCCTAATTGGTATACCAATCGATTCAAACTCTATATATAAGCCTAGGTTTACTTTGGGCAATTAAGCATTATTAATTTCTTATTAGAAATTTTCATGTCACTTTGTAGTGGGAAAGTGGGTAGTTTGTCTTGTGAAACTTTCTCTAGGTTCAATTTCAATGTCTTAACTTTATTTATCAATTTGATCACTTTGTGGCCACTATTTGGCCATACTTCCCTCATGAAAGTTGTTCCTCTATGTTTTTCCTTTGTTTTCCCTTTTTGAATAATGTCATTTGGATTTCTGGAGCTCAAGTTATGGTCAAATAACCATAACTGTTTCATTTCCTAATTCTAACTCTTTAATTAGGCAGATTTTGGAGTTATAATTTAGCAATTTAATTGGACATGTTTTAGTCACTTTTAGGCTTAGTTTCCTTCATAGAGTTTGTTGCCTTATGTCTTATGGTCACTCAAAATTTTGGATTGCAATTTTTCAAGTCTTGTAGAATTACTTATAGCAAAATGACTGGCCTAGACTCAAGTACCCTGTGCCAACAGGATCCCAGTTCAGGTCAGTGGCTTCGACTCAACTTTTAGGATTCTTACATTCATAATTTGAGGAAAGTTTCTAAAACAAAGTTGAATCCCTATTCCTCAGGTTTCCAGAACAATATGGCTCATCCTAATTAGACTTTCCTAGTTGGAGATATGACTAAAAGACCGTTCTGGAGTCAAATGGTCACTTAGGCAATTTCTAGAATTTGCATACTAAATTGATCTAGCCAACTGACTAATTCCCTTGATTTCTGGGTTTTGGTCAAAATACCAATATTATAGGTTTATGTCTTAGGGAAAATTTTCCACTAATTTCATTCTATTTAGACTTTTTTAGACCAAGTTATGGCCTCTTTGCTAAAACTGGTTAGGTAAGCCTATATCTAGCAATTTCTGAGCAATATAGTTCTGGATAGTTTTGTAACCAAACTTGGGCCAAGAATTTGGTTTGGTTGGAGACATTTTTGGGCTCTGTGACCTATATTTAAGCTTTCCAAGGGTATAAACTTCAGGTCATTTAGACCTATCTAGTGGGAGTTATGGCCAAATGGTTGTCTACTATTCATTTGGTCATTTTTTGGGTTCATCATTTGGTCATCCAGATTGGGACAATAATTTGGTCAAGTTCTTGAAAGAATTTGGGAATGATTTCTTCATGAAAAATGAAGCATTTTAGGTCAAGTTTCATCTCCAATTGACCTCATACCAATTGGAGTAACACAAATTCTGTTATGGATCAAAATATACACTTGATTTTCAAAGTCTCAACCTGCATGGAAAAGTACACTTCCAAATTTCATTTCCTCAAACTCCCAAACTACAAATTAACATTCATGGCACTTCTAAACATCATCAATTCATCTCAACAAGTCAAATTCTAGCAATAACACAAAGTGTCCAATAGTTAGGTTAAAGCCCTAACTCTAATTTGTCAATCATAATATACACATGCAATCAATTTCTCACACATATCACTTCATCTACACATCCATTAACATCACTAAACACTATTTACATGCATGAAAACATTAAACTCCCATGTTCCTTATCATTTGCTTTCAATTTCATGTTATACTCACTTATTTCAACCTCAATTCAAGATTTAACTAAGGAAGGAAGAGGAAACTTTCACTAACCTTGAATGGACAATTCTTCAAGTTGCTAAAACTTCACCAATCTACTCTTTCTTGGCTACCAATTGACTTCCCAAGGTGTGGGGATGAAGTTTAATGAAGGAACTTATGAAGATATGGTGAAAGAAGAGAGGATTTCAAGCTTAAAAAAATGAAAATGGAGGAGAGAGTTCAAGAAGAAATTTCAGCCATGGGTGTTTTGGGAGGAAGAAGATGGCACTTAGTGGTTGAAATGTTGTCATTTTATGGCTATATACACCCCACTACTCCAAATTAAATTATTAGTAATAATAATTAAAATTTTAATATTTATAATAATTTCCTTTATGTTCCTTTAATCACTTTACATATAATTTCATGTTTTCATAGGATTTTTAAAATTTTAATATTACTCATTTTAATAAACATTTACGTCAAAAGCAACTCGATGTGCTAAATGATCAAAATGCCCCTTTTCAGGTTATAGTCAAACTTTTTCGATAATACTAACTAAATCCCCGATCCGACAGTTCTTTTAATTTTATACGGTCTATTTCATTTTTATTTTTACCTGTACCAATTAACTAATTTTTCTTTAACATTTTTAATGTCAGTTTTACCTTAGTAGACTTTTAATTAAGTCCCGAAAATTATTTCCTATGGTTCCTCGTGGGTCTAGGGTCGTCAACTATCTATGCAGTGACTTCCCTATACGGTCACCTATCGCCATGGTTTCGGCTCCTTTAACCTAGTTACACTTCATTTCTTTCATTTTCTCTAAATTTTTCTTGGTCTTTATTTCTTTAATTTATGTCTTCTCACCCTAGTTTAAGTGTAGTTCCAGGCATTCTGACTGTCCAAATAGACGTTAGTCATCAGAATAGTAGAATTAGGGTATTACAATTAGGGTTTTGGTGGAATTGGTGATTTGTGATGTGAGGCATAGTTGAAATGTTTGAAGTCTAATTTTTATCAATTGATATGTGTTTGTTTAGAAATGAAGCTGCTTGTGGGATTCAGTTGAAGAATTGGAAGTGTGTTTGATGTGTAGGGATTCTAGACCCTTGAGTTCAGTGTGTTTGTGTGGCTATAAGTGGAGCTACACAAATCCAATTGGTGTGAGACCAATTGGAGACAAAACCTTAGACATAATGCTAAAAATTTGATGAAGCAAGCTTGCCTAGAAACTGAGCATAACTTGCTCTAAATTAGGCTTGAATCCAGAAATGGCATTTTGGACCTAGATAGAATGACCATTTGGACAGTGTTTAGTAAAATGAGCATAACACATTGTAGAAAACTCCAATTTCCATGATTCTTAAACCAAAAGAATTCTATGACATAGGAAAACATCTTTCATGCAGAACTAGGAACCTAATTATGAGCCTAACTCAACCAAATTACTAGACTAAATTAGTCCATCAAACCTGCCCTGACACTGGACCAAACTTAGAAATCTTGGACATTAGCTAATCCAACTAGTTTTGGTAAAATAGCCATAACTTTCTTTAGAAAACTTTAAATGAAATGATTCAAAATGATCTGAAAAGCTAAGACAGAGATCTAAAACTTTGTTTTCAGGACTTGGACCAAATTCTGAGCCTAAGGTGCTCAAAAACTAAATGCAAAATTGGGTAGAAACCTGGAAATAAGGAAATTTGTAAGGTCCAGTACCCTAGATTAGCACTCAATCAATTAACCATAATTTGAGCTACAGAACCTCAAATTAAGTGATTCAAATTGGAAATTAAAGCTAAGACATAGGAGAATAACTTTCATTGAGATCACTTTACCAAATTTGGATAGGAACTAGGTTAAATTTGGGTTCAAACCTCAGAGTCTAGTACTATCCAAAACCAAAATTTCTTCAAATTGCTTAAGTAAATTAGCCATTCATTAGGCATTTAATTAATTAGCTATTAGTGGTAGTTACATTAAATATTAAGACATTTTCATTGTGTATTTTCTGTTGAGAAAGAAACCTCAAAGGTCAAGGAGAAGTGAGCTAAAGAAAGAAGGGATACAATAAAGGTTTGTGGACAACTTCACTTTTCTCTTGTTTTTATTTATGAAAACTATTTAAATGGACTTTTTCTGATCCAGTTGGGCTTTCCATTTTTCCATTGGATATTATATATTATATTAAGGATTTTACATTATGAAATGATATTGAATTTATGAAAAGGCGGATGTTGGCCATTTATATCATTGTAACAAGGGGTGGGCCGATGTTGTATGCTTTTTAAAGTGTTTTTGAGAAATTGTGTGTTGCCAACCCCAAGCAAGTTTGAGATAAATTAAATGTGTTGTTGATTTATAAAGGTCATTATTTGACTTGGGAAATTTTGAAATTTATTTTTAAACCACAGTTAGCATGACAGACCCTCATTGTATTCCTCCCCACATGTGGGGTTGAGTTTGATATTTGATATGTTACCTCCCTCTCTGGTTTATCAGCAGAAGTTGAGTTCGGATGAGTACTCATTAGCCAGTAAGCCACCTCTCTCATTAATAATGATTAGTAGGGCTGAGATTGCTTTATTGAGGTGTATAACATGACATTGATTGGACATTTTGTGTTATGATCTACACTGTGTATTCATTAGCAATACTTATGTAAATTTAATTTTTTAAAGAAAAATGTTTCAAACAAATGATTTATTATCAATTGGAAAATGTTATGACAATTTTATGATTTGTGAAAATTGTGATTTCTTATGTTTTGGGTGAATTGTGTTAATATTAAATTTTATTTTAAAATTTTAAGTTGTGCACCACTGAGTGTAATACTCAGCGATGGCTTGTTATGCTATAACAGGTAGGAGTGAGGAGAAGACTGAATAGATAGTCGAGTGAGCTGTAGTTGGAGAAGTTTGTGGTCTAATTTTTGGGTATATTAGGTGTACCCATTGTATTTTCCTTTTTGATGTAATTATAGTTACACGTATGTATGTAATCATGAATATTGAGCAGTTGTACAAAATGTCTCGTATGACATTTGTAACATCCCCATTGCACGTGTTCTGTACGTTCTATTGCTCCAGTGGTCAAATAACAGTCCAGGCAAGTTAGGATGTCTGGAACTACACTTCGGTGATGCTGAACAGACATATAATGATGAAATAAATAAAACGAAAATACAAGAAAAATCAAACAAAAATGAAAGAGAGAAAATGAAGCTAAGTTAAACGAGCCGGCACCGCAGCGATGGGTGACAGCATTGGGAAGGCCGTTGCCGACCCCAGGACCGCGGCGAACCCTCTGAATATAATTTTGAGACATAAATAAAGGTTTATTGAAATGTAATTGACACTAGAAATATCAAAGAAAAATTAGTAAATTAGTATAAAGAAAAATGAAAAATCGTGAAACAGATAAAAATCGGGAATATAACCCGAAGTGGGGTATTTTGGTCAAATGACACCTAGTGTTGCCTTTTGACCTCAATGTCCATTAAGAATAAATGATATTGCACTTAGGAAATGTCATGAAAAAAATTAAAATGGGATACAATATATAAATAGTAAAAGGATGGTGCTAAATGAGCAAATAAGGAAACTTTAACTAATTAAATATTAAAATAAGCTTAGTGCTCCACTAACTTGAATATTGGGACACTAAAATATGCTTTGGGATAGCAGATTGCACTCATTATCATCTTCATCTTCAACCTTTAAAGTTTTGGACGAATTGAACTTCCATGGAAGTCCACCATGGCCAAACTCCCTCCATCACCAAGCACCATTGATCAAGCCCTCCTTTCTACTTAGTTACTTCATTAAAGCTTGCCTACTCACCTTGGGGAAGATATTGGCAATAAGAAAAACAAGATTTGGTGAAGTTTGAAGGAAGCTCACAAGTGGTAAGTGTCCAAAACCTCTCCATTGCTTTAGTAAACCTTGTGTTTAGGTTGAGGTGAGTATTTTGGTGAAGAGAAATGAAAGAAATAGTGAGAAATGGACTTGTCCATTTTTGGCAGCCATGAACCTTTGTTGAGCTTGAGTTATTTTTACTTCTAATGAATGGAAATGAAGGTTAATTAATTTAAATGAAAGTTGTAGTAAGTTTGTATCTAAGTATATGCATGTAGTGTTTGAATTAAGGGTGTGAAATGGAACTTTGATGCCTTGAGCAAACTGCCATATTTTGCTGCCCCTTATAGCATGAATTTGTGTGTGAACATTTAGTTATTAATGAAATATGCTAAGGTTAAATTGTGGGCAGCAAGTGTAAGTGATATTGAAGTATGATTATGTTGAAGTGTATGTGTAATATTGACATTGAGATGTGTTAAATTTTGGTGGAAGTGAATGTTAAATTAATGGTGAATTCTGTGCATTGAGCACTTGAATATTCTGCCCAAAATTGTTGCTGGAATTGTGTACAATATATATATGGAAGTGTTATTGATTGAATATTGAAGAAATGAGGAGGAAAAGGAATATCAAATTGGAAGTGTATGTGCTTTGTGCAGGTTTTATGTGAAGGCAGTACATAAATTAGGCCATAAATGCCAAACTATGAACCCAATTGGTATGAGGCCAATAGGAGGTGAAACTAGACACCAAATAGGCCAACCTTCATGCAGAAATTTTGCCAAAATTCTGCCTAGAAACTGACCTTAAAAATGACCAAATCCGGATTAGCAACCTTGCAACCCAGATTTTTGACCATATGAACAGTAGTCCTTTAGATGACCATAACTCACTCAAAAGAGGTTCAATTGACATGAAATTTTTACCATGGTTAGTTTAGACACAGATCTACAATTCTTATGAAGACACCAAAGCCTAGAAATGGCCAGAACTAAGTCAAATGGCTTGCACAATTTCGGGTACAAAAACTGCCGAACCAAAACTGACCTAAAATTGACCAAATTTTGCACTAAAGGTGCAATCTGTCCAGCTTTAGTAAATTGACCATATCTTGGTCTATACAACTCAGAATGACCTGAAATTTTTTCCCGTGTGCAATAAGACATAGAGCTACAATTTTTCTTCTTTCAGCAAAAGCTGAAAACCAAGGGAAATAGGACTTTAAGCTAGACCAATCTAGCATACAAAAATTGAGAATTTGACATTTTGCATACAATGATGCTTGAAGCATTTTGGCAATGAATGCCAACTTGTAAAAATGGTAAATTGCACTAAATGGGCAGCATATTGAGATATAAATTGTGACATATTGATGCTAGAAACAACTTATCCATATTACCTAAAAAGGTCAACATATGCATTGACTTGTGAATTATATAATAGTTAGTAAACTCCAAAAATTAAAGAATTAAACAATTAATTTATAATGTGCCGTAGTTTGCCTAGTTGACTAGTATGGATAGGTTGGCATGCCAATAGGATTATGACAGCTGTTTTGTAAATGGCTTCATGCCATACTGTGTTTTTACGGCTTATTATGCCGTATTGTGACTTTAATAGCCTATGGCTATACATATTGTGTATTTATTCTTGGCTTATCGCCAGATTGACTATATGGCTTCTTAGCCACACTATTTGCACACCGAGAGACACTTTGTGACCGATGGTGTGACGGCCCAAGGTACTAGGTACCCAGTGCCAGTATATCCGTTTATCCAGTCTGGTCAGTATATAGGCTACACGGCCAATAATTTAAGTACTCTTAAATTCAAATACCTAAATCCAGTCTATTGACATACAGCACCATCAAAAATTCGTAAACACTTTATTTACTTTATTTTAGTGTATATTTCTTTATATTTGGCACCACTAAGCAAAATTGCTTAGCGTGTTGCTTTTGTAACGCGTAGGTATTGGAGATACAGCTGGGGAGCCCAGTAGACCTACGACCGGGTGAGACATCAGAT
The DNA here is from genome assembly GCF_030052815.1 of Hevea brasiliensis. Taxonomy (NCBI): domain Eukaryota; kingdom Viridiplantae; phylum Streptophyta; class Magnoliopsida; order Malpighiales; family Euphorbiaceae; genus Hevea; species Hevea brasiliensis. Next base: position 39,382,046 of record NC_079501.1, on the reverse strand, counting down.
CTGCACAGGAGTCCAGAGTCATCTGCACTGCATTGCATACATGGTAGGACTTAGGATATCTTGTATTTTGTACTTTTGTTGTATATTTGAAATTCAGCCCTGTATTTTATAATGTTATGAAAGCTCTAAAGTTTGTAATATTTTGTACATATTAAATGACATGGAGATTTTCTATATATATTTAAATTATTATGGACTGTATTATGGAACTGTTTAATGATTGTAAAAGTCTATTGACTTTATTGAGAAATAGAGATAGTGAAATATTTGAGATTTTGATATCATCATATTAAACTGTTTTCAACAGGTTTGGAAGGACAGTTTGTCTTAAATATAGACGGCACCTTGCCAAATTTTTATGACCAATCTTGAAACAATGATTTTATCAAAGTATGACAATAGTAACAGCATTATATGAATATTATATAAAAGACTTCTTAAAATCTAATTGAGTTCAAGAAATGAAATAATCACAGACTAGGTGTTCCGGCACGCCGTGTAGCACGCCTTGCTCGGCTATACTGTAGACGGGTGAGGGGTGTTACATTTAGTGGTATCAGAGCACGGTTTAAGCGTTTCTGGACCTAGATAGATTGCATATCATGCATTGCATTGTAAGTGTTAAGATGACTCTAATGCAGATCTTTTGATTTTTTTTGTTATTTTGATCAGAATATGGACTCCACATCGCAGAGAGCAGTAGATGAGGAAGTGGAAAGTCATGCTCCATCTATGACTGAACCAGGAGACAGGAGGGAACCTGCTCCACCAGTACCAAATGCACTAGCCACATTTCAACAAATGGCTAAGTTCTTTAGACAGATGGCAGGAGTTATGCCACCACCACCACCTCCACATCAAAAATCTCATATGGAGAGACTCAGGAAGTTTGGAGCAGTGGATTTTCTGGGCAAAAGGGAAGATGATTACATCACGGTGGCGGTTGGGACAGGCTGGAAGAGTTTTGAAACAACTTCATTATACTCCAGAGCAGAATTTGGAAGCTGCTGTATCACTACTGCAAGATGATGCATACCAGTGGTGGGATACAATAATTAGTGAGGTGCCACCAGAACAGATAACTTGGGATTTCTTTCTCACTGAGTTCAAAAAGAAGTATGTGGGCAGTGTATACTTGGAAGAGAAGAGAAGGGAGTTTATTACCCTACGCTAGAGACAGCTGACAGTGGCTGAATATGAAAGAGAATTTGTCGGACTGAGCCACTATGGGCGGGAAATAGTCCCTAATGAGGCAGAGAGATGCAAGAGATTTGAGGAAGGACTCAATGATAACATTAAAGTAATGATTACAGCCTTGGGGATTACAGAGTTTGCCAAGTTAGTGGAAGCTGCACTGAAGGTTGAAAAAGTTAGAATGAATGAGCAGAACAGAAGGGACAGACAGTAGAAAAGAGGTAAGGGTCAGACCGGTACATCTTCTGCCCCTAATAATAAATTCAGAGGTTCGCCTACTCAGAGTTTTAGTAGAGCACCAAGTCAGGGTCAGTCATAGAGGCCCAAATCTCAGTTTGCACCAAGGAGAGGCCAGTCCACCCCTTCAATGGCTAGCTCTCCAGGAACAGGGTACAGGGGACCAGCCCCAACAGTATCTGTTGCTTGCCCACATTGCCGAAAATGGCATAATAGTGAATGTTGGAGGATGATAGGCGCTTGTTTACAGTGTAGATCTACAGACCACCTAGTCCGAGATTGTCCTCGCAGAATGGTACATCCACTCCATTATCAACTGATAGGCCTGCCCCTCCAGCTCCAAGGGGTAGAAGGCCGGGTAAAGTGAGCGGCTAGTACATTACTGAGCATGTCGAGAATCTGTGGAGAGAGCAGAAGGCAGAAAACCAGCCAAAGCCTATGCTATAAGGGCACAGGAGGAACAGGATGCTCTAGATGTTATCAAGGGTATGTTCCTCCTTTATAATATACATGCATGCATTAGTGGATCTGAATCTACTCATTCATATATTTGTATCAAAATTTGCGTAGAAAGCGAAAATACCGGTGGAGGAAAGTGACCAAGACATCCACGGTCACAAATCCGCTAGGCCACGATGTGGTAGCAAACAAGGTGTATAAGGGCTGTCCATTGAAGATTCAAGGGAAAGAGTTCTCGTGAGACTTAATCGAATTGCCTTTCCATGAGTTTGATGTGATTTTGGGAATGGTGGTTATCCCATCATCGTGCAATAGTAGATTGTAAATTGAAGAGAATCTCTCTGAAACCGCTGAGAACGAAGAAATAATAGTAGTGGGTGAAAGGGACATTTCTTGTCTAATGTCATCTCATTTCTGATTTGCAAGGAGATGGGTGAGAAAAGGGTGTGAAGCCTATCCGCACACGTGGTTGACACTAGGCGGGGTAAACTAGACTTGTCGACATACCACGATGAGGATTTCTCGAGGTATTTTACGAGGAATTGCCTAGTTTGCCACCGAGAAAAGGAAGTTGAATTTGCTATTGAGATTATGCTGCATACTCAATTTCAATTGCTCAGTATAGGATGGCACTTCTTTGAATTGAAAGAGTTAAAAATCCAGCTGCAAGAATTACTAGACAAGGGGTTCATACGCCCCAGTGTGTCACCTTGGGGAGCTCCAGTACTATTTGTAAAGAAGAAAGATGGGACACTGAGGTTATGTGTTGACTACCGGTAGTTAAATAGAGTAACAGTGAAGAACAAGTATCCGTTGCCTAGAATTGACGATCTGTTTGATTAGTTGAAGGGAGCCGGTGTGTTTTCTAAGATTGATCTCAGATCAGGGTATCATCAGCTAAGGGTTAAGGATGCAGATGTGCCTAAGACTGCATTTAGAACTTGGTATGGGCATTATGAATTCTTGGTGATGCCATTTGGGTTAACAAACGCTCCAGCAGCATTCATGGACCTTATGAACCGTATCTTCCATCCATACTTAGATCGGTTCATAGTGGTCTTCATTGATGACATCCTGGTGTATTCTAAGGATAAAGTAGAACATGATGAGCATTTGAAAATTGTTTCGCAGACTCTAAAAGAGAAGAAATTGTATGCTAAATTGTCCAAGTGTGAGTTCTGGTTGAATGAGATTGCATTCGTTGGACATGTAGTATCTGCTGAAGGGATTAGAGTGGATCCCAAGAAGATTGAAGCAGTGATGGAATGGAAGCCTCCCAGAAATACAACTGAGATCAGAAGTTTATTGGGGTTAGCTGGATATTATAGAAGATTTGTAAAGGGATTTTCCCTATAGCTGCTCCAATGACCAAATTACTACACAAGAATATGAAATTTGATTGGAATGACAAGTGTCAAGCCAGTTTTGAGAGGTTGAAGGCTATGTTGACAGAGGTACCAGTGTTAACACAGCCAATGTCTGGAAAAGACTTTATAGTCTACAGTGATGCCTCACACAATGGGTTAAGGTGTGTACTCATGCAAGAAGGGAAAGTGGTCGCATATGCTTCTAGGCAGTTAAGGCCACATGAAAAGAATTACCCTACTCATGATTTAGAGTTAGCAACAATTATCTTCGCATTGAAGATATGGAGGCATTACTTGTATGGAGAAAAATGCTACATAGACACAGACTATAAGAGTTTGAAGTATCTGCCAACCCAGAAGGAACTTAATTTGAGACAGAGGCGATGGATTGAATTCCTGAAAGATTATGATTGTGTGATTGACTACCACCCTGAGAAGGCAAATGTAGTCGCTGATGCTTTAAGCAGAAAATCTATTGTAGCATTAAGATCTCTGAATGCCCAACTATCCTTAACTCATGATGGAGTTATTTTTGCTGAGTTGCAAGTGAAGCCGAATCTGTTACAATAGATACAGGATGGGCAGAAGACAGATGGGAAATTAATGGCTGTTATGGGCAAAATCACTGAGGGGAAGGAAATTTAATATGAAGTGAAAGAAAATGGGTGCCTATACTATAAAGAAAGAGTGTGTGTTCCAGATGATAAAGAATTGAAAACCAATATTCTGAAAGAAGCACATAACAGTGTGTATGCTATGCACCCAGAAAGCACAAAAATGTACCATGACCTGAAACTTCGATACTGGTGGCCAGGTATGAAGAAGAACATAGTTGACTATGTAACAAGATGCTTGACATGTCAGCAAGTCAAAGCAGAACATCAAGTTCCATCAGGTTTATTACAGCGCATAAACATACCTGAATGGAAATGGGACTGAGTCACTATGGACTTTGTCAGTGGTCTACCTCTCACTCAGAAGAAGCATGATGCAGTATGGGTGATTGTGGATAGGTTAACCAAATCAGCACATTTTTACGCGATTAGAACCGACTACTCACCGGAAAAGCTAGCGAGTGTACATCAGTGAGATAGTTAGACTACATGGAATTCCACTTTTCATTATATCTGATAGAGACCCGAGGTTTACATCTAGATTTTGGAAGAAATTACAAGAATCCTTGGGCACACAACTCCATTTTAGTACGGCTTTTCATCCTCAGACGGATGGACAGTCAGAAAGAATAATCCAGGTAAATTTTGAAACTCATTGAGTTATTGTAAACAATAATTGAATTGATAATGATAATAATAACCGAACATATGTGATAGGTCCTCGAGGATATGCTGAGAAGTTGTGTTATTAAGTTTGAGGGAAGTTGGGACAAATACCTTACACTGGCAGAATTTGCATATAATAATAGCTATCAAGCTAGCATACAAATGGCACCCTATGAAGCACTGTATGGGAGAAAATGCAGAACACCTGTATGTTGGACTGAATTGGGTGAAGATAAGCTAGTGGGGCCAGACTTGATAAAACAGACAGAGAAAAAGGTGAAACTGATAAAGGCCAATTTGAAAGTTGCCTCAGACCGACAGAAATCTTATGCTGACTTGAAAAGAAAGGACATGGAGTATGAAGTTGGCGAGAAAGTATTTCTCAGAGTATCACCGTGGAAGAAAGTGTTGAGATTCGGGAAAAAGGGAAAATTAAACCCTGGGTTTATTGGCCCATATGAAGTTATTGAACGTGTGGGACCAGTAGCCTACAGATTAGCCTTACCACCTGAGCTGGACAAGATACATAATGTATTCCATGTCTCGATGCTCAGAAGATACAGATCAGATCCTTCACATGTCATCTTAGCAGAAGAAATTGTGGTACGACCTGACCTGACATATGAAGAAGAACCAATTAAAATCTTGGCACGAGAGGTAAAAGAGCTCATAAATAAGACAATTCCACTAGTGAAAATCCTATGGAGACACCACAACACGGAAGAGGCAACATGGGAAAGCGAGGAGACAATGAGACAACAGTTCCCTCAGCTCTTCACATCAGGTAAATTTCGAGGATGAAATTTTTATTTAGAGGGGAAGAGTTGTAACATCCCCATTGCACGTGTTCTGTACGTTCTGTTGCTCCAGTGGTCAAATAACAGTCCAGGCAAGTCAGGATGTCTGGAACTATACTTCGGTGATGGTGAACAGACATATAATAATGAAATAAATAAAAAGAAAATACAAAAAAAATCAAACAAAAATGAAAGAGAGAAAATGAAGCTAAGTTAAACGAGCTGGCACCGCAGCGATGGGTGACAGCACTGGGAAGGCCGTTGGCGACCTCAGGACCGCGGGGAACCCTATGAATCTAATTTTGAGACATAAATAAAGGTTTATTGAAATGTAATTGACACTAGAAATATCAAAGAAAAATTAGTAAATTAGTACAAAGAAAAATGAAAAATCGAGAAACAGACAAAAATCGGTGTTACCGAAAAATCGGGAATATAACCTGATGTGGGGTATTTTGGTCATTTGACACCTAGTGTTGCCTTTTGACCTCAATGTCCATTAAGAATAAATGATATTTCACTTAGGAAATGTCATGAAAAAAAATTAAAATGGGATACAATGTGTAAATAGTAAAAGAATGGTGCTAAATGAGCAAATAAGCAAACTTTAACTAATTAAATATTAAAATGAGCTTAGTGCTCCACTAACTTGAATATTGGGACACTAAAATATGCTTTGGGACAGCAGATTGCACTCATTATCATCTTCATCTTCAACCTTTAAAGTTTTGGACGAATTGAACTTCCATGGAAGTCCACCATGGCAAAACTCCCTCCATCACCATGCACCATTGATCAAGCCCTCCTTTCTACTTAGTTCCTTCATTAAAGCTTGCCTACTCACCTTGGGGAAGATATTGGCAACAAGAAAAACAAGATTTGGTGAAGTTTGAAGGAAGCTCACAAGTGGCAAGTGTCCAAAACCTCTCCCTTGCTTTAGTAAACCTTGTGTTTAGGTTGAGGTGAGTATTTTTGTGAAGAGAAATGAAACAAATAGTGAGAAATGGACTTGTCCATTTTTGGCAGCCATGAACCTTTGTTGAGCTTTAGTTATTTTTACTTCTAATGAATGGAAATGAAGGTTAATTAATTTAAATGAAAGTTGTAGTAAGTTTGTATCTAAGTATATGCATGTAGTGTTTGAATTAAGGGTGTGAAATGGAACTTTGATGCCTTGAGCAAACTGCCATATTTTGCTGCCCCTTATAGCATGAATTTGTGTGTGAACATTTAGTTATTAATGAAATATGCTAAGGTTAAATTGTGGGCAGCAAGTGTAAGTGATATTGAAGTATGATTATGTTGAAGTGTATGTGTAATATTGACATTGAGATGTGTTAAATTTTGGTGGAAGTGAATGTTAAATTAATGGTGAATTCTGTGCATTGAGCACTTGAATATTCTACGCAAAATTGTTGCTGGAATTGTGTACAATATATATATATATATATGGAAGTGTTATTGATTGAATATTGAAGGAATGAGGAGGAGAAGGAATATCAAATTGGAAGTGTATGTGCTTTGTGCAGATTGTGTGTGAAGGCAGTACATAAATTAGGCCATAAGTGCCAAACTATGAACCCAATTGGTATGAGGCCAATAGGGGGTGAAACTAGACACCAAATAGGCCAACTTTCATGCAGAAATGTTGCCAAAATTTTTCCTACAAACTGACCTTAAAAATTACCAAATTCGGATTAGCAATCTTGCAACCCAGATTTTTGACCATATGAACAGTAGTCCTTTGGATGACTATAACTCACTCAAAACAGGTCCAATTGACCTGAAATTTTTACCATGGTTAGTTTAGACATGGATCTACAATTCTAATGAAGACACCAAAGCCTAGAAATGGCGAGAACCAAGTCAAATGGCTTGCACAATTTCGGGTACAAAAACTGCCGAACCAAAACTGACCTAAAATTGACCAAATTTTGCACTAAAGGTGCAATCTGTCCAGCTTTAGTAAATTGACCATATCTTGGTCTATACAACTCAGAATGACCTAAAATTTTGCCCAGCGTGCAATAAGACATAGAGCTACAATTTTGCTTCTTTGACCAGAAGCTAAAAACCAAGGGAAATAGGACTTTAAGCTAGACCAATCTAGCACACAAAAATTGAGAATTTGACATTTTGCATATAATGATGCTTGAAGCATTTTGGCAATGAATGCCAACTTGTAAAAATGGTAAATTGCACTATATTGGCAGCATATTGAGATATAAATTGTGACATATTGATGCCAGAAACAACTTATCCTTATTACCTAAAAAGGTCAACATATGCATTGACTTGTGAATTATATAATAGTTAGTAAACTCCAAAAATTAAAGAATTAAACACTTAATTTATAATGTGTCGTAGTTTGCCTAGTTGACTAGTATGGATAGGTTGGCATGCCAATAGGATTATGACAGCTATTTTGTAAATGGCTTCATGCCATACTGTGTTTTTACGGCTTATTATGCCGCACTGTGACTTTAATAGCCTATGGCTATACATATTGTGTATTCATTCTTGGCTTATCACCAGATTGACTATATGGCTTCTTAGCGATACTATTTGCACACCGGGAGACACTTTGTGATCAATGGTGTGATGGCCCGAGGTACTAGGTACCTAATGCCAGTATATCCATTTATCCAGTCTGGTCAGTATATAGGCTACACGGGCAGTAATTCAAATACTCTTAAATTCAAATACCTAAATCCAGTCTACTGACATACAGCACCACCAAAAATTCATAAACACTTTATTTACTTTATTTTAGTGTATATTTCTTTATATTTGGCACCACTAAGCAAAATTGCTTAGTGCGTTGCTTTTGTAACACGTAGGTATTGGAGATACAGCTGGGGAGCCCAGTAGACCTATGACCGGGTGAGACATCAGATCTGCACAGGAGTCCAGAGTCATCTGCACTGCATTGCATACATGGTAAGACTTAGGATATCTTGTATTTTGTACTTTTGTTCTATATTTGAAATTCAACCCTGTATTTTGTAATGTTATGAAAGCTCTAAAGTTTGTAATATTTTGTACATATTAAATGACATGGAGATTTTCTATATATATTTAAATTATTATGGACTGTATTATGGAACTATTTAATGACTATAAAAGTCTATTGACTTTATTGAGAAATAGAGACTGTGAAATATTTGAGATTTTGATATCATCATATTAAACTGTTTTCAATAGGTTTGGAAGGACAATTTGTCCTAAATATAAACGACACCTTGCCAAATTTTTATTACCAATCTTGAAACACTGATTTTATCAAAGTATGACAATAGTAACAGCATTATATGAATATCACATAAAAGACTTCTTAAAATCTAATTGAGTTCAAGAAATGAAATAATCACAGACTAGGTGTTCCGGCACGCCGTGTAGCACGCCTTGCTCGGCTATACTGTAGACGGGTGAGGGGTGCTACAACATTTGAGTTTGTAAATATTGAAATCTTATTTTTATGTAAGTGTTGATTGCTTTGAAATGAAAATGAAGAATGAATTGTGAAATGTTGAAAATGTTGAGATTGAACTTGGGTATTATTATAAATTACTTTTTCAGGTGAATCGAAGAACTATTTTCTTATATTTACAGCCGTTACTCTGCCAAATTTTTGTAAAATTTTAAAAATGCAGAAAAAAAAAATTTATGATATCTACCTAATTTTAAAAGGATACTTTAACCACTATTTTTATGGTCATGTAAAACTCTCAAATGTTTTGGAACTATTTTAAAATCGCATATAGTGTATTTAATGAGTTATCAGTAGGCGAAGTTCGATAATTTATTATGTATAATATGGGATCATGTCATGTGTGACACCCCTCACTCGACTACAGTGTAGCTAAGCAAGGTATGCCATACTCGGTACCGGAGCACCCTATTTTATCTTACTTTATTCCTTTATAAATTTTTTTCTCGTTATATTTTAATATCAATTATTTTTCTATGGAGAAACCATTGGAGTTTCCTCTGTTTATATTACCATTTGGCATATTTGACTATTTACTTGCTTGAAAATTCAACAATATTTTCACAATAAAATCTTATCCATACTAATCATAATTATCTCATCACACATTCAATTCTTGCAACTCATTTGCGTACATGTCCATTCATACTCAATTTATGTATCAAAATTCACAAACTTTATAATTTATATGATTTACAAGCTAATTTCATAAATTTATAATTTACATGATGTACAAATTAACTACAATACCATAATTTACATTACAATTAGTAACTAATTATAAATACATAAAATAACTTTTGTGAGCTCTATCTACATGCATTGCTGAGGAAGTGAAAACCTTGAGCACTTCTGACACTTCTACAGATATGGACTCCAAAAATCTCAGTTAAACTACCTGCGCGAGGAAATAAATCCATTGCGCTAAGCATTGCTGCTTAGTGGTACAATAATATAACAAGAAAATAATATATACAAATAAATAAAGAATCAAGCATTCTAAATATTCAAGTATCAATTTGATTTAAAATGATATTTCTAGTATTAACTATCTTATATGCTAATTTGTTCCTCTTTGGAAGTACTGAGTTTATAGCCTTACAGTAATAATATTCAATATACATTTTATTCTAAGAGTATTGTATTTGAGGTCTCTCTATGATTCTGCAAATTGTATTTTTGTTATGTTTCTATTGCTAATCTCTTATTCACATTTCATTCAATACTTTCTAATGTTTTTAATTGCTAATATTCTTAAATAATTTCAATAATTTATACTGCCCAGGTAACCTATGATAGGCTAACTAAACTGGATAACGGATCATTGGTACTGGACACTGCTGTAACACCCCTCACTCGTCTACAGTGTAGCCAAGCAAGGCGTGCTACACGGCGTGCCGGAGCATCTAGTCTGTGATTATCTCATTTTTTAAACTCAATTTGATTTAAGAAGTCTTTATGTGATATTCATAACATACTGGTTCTATTTTCATATTTTAATAAAATTAGTATTTCAAAATAGTAATAAAAATCCAATAAAGTGCCGTCTGTATTTCGGACAAACTGTCCTTCTAAACCTGTTAAAAACAGTTCAATATGATAATATTCTCAAAATCTTAACTAATTTTTCAACCTCAAAATTTCATAGTTTCAAAATACAATCCATTATAATTTACATTCATCCAGACACTCTCCATAGGAGTTTAATAAGTACAAATTATTACAAACCTTAAAGTTTTATAATATACAAATAACATAACAAAATGTCAAAATACAACTGATAGTCATTACACAAGATCCTAAGTCCTACCATGTATGCAGTGTAGTGCAGATGACTCTGGACTCCTGTGGAGATCTGATGTCTCACTCGGTCGTAGGTCTACTGGGCTCCTCAGCTATGTCTCCAATACTTACGCATAGCAAAAGCAATGCGCTAAGCAATTTTACATGTCAAATATAAAAAAATATACACTAAAAAAAATAAATGAATTGTTTATGAATTTATGACATCGATATTCTTTACAGTTGTTGATTCTACTTTTATTTGCTAACCTTTCATTTTTGCTAATTTTTGGTGGTGCTGTATGTCAATAAACTGAATTTAACTATTTGAATTTAATAATGCTTAAATTAACTGCCGGTGTAGCCTATACACTGACCAGACTGGATAAACAGATATACTAGCATTGGGTACCTAGTACCTCGGGATATCACACCATCGGTCACAAAGTGTCTCCCGGTGTACAAACAGTGTGGCTAAAAAGCCATATAGTCAATCCGGCGATAAGCCAAGTATAATAACACAATACGTATAGCCATAGGCTATTAAAGTCGTAGTGCAACATAATAAGCCATAAAAACACAGTATGACATGAAGCCATTTACAGAACAGCTATCAGAATTCTATTGGTATGCCAACCTATCCAAACTAGTCAACTAGGCAAACTAGGGCACATTACAAATTAATTGTTTAATTCTTCATTTTTTTGAGTTTACTAATTATCATGTAATTCACAAGTCAATGTAAATGTTGACCTTTTTAGGTAATATGGATAAGTTGATTCTAGCATCAACATGTCACAATTTGTAATTCAATATGCTGCCAATATAGTGCAATTTACCCTTTTCACAAGTTGGCATTCATTACCAAATTACTTCAAGCATCATAGTATGTAAATGTCAAATTTTTAGCTTTAGTGTGCTAGATTGGTCTAGCTTAATGTCCTATTTCTCTTGGTTTTTAGCTTCTTGTCAAAGAAGAAAAATTGTAGCCCTATGTCTTATTGAACTTTTGACACAAATTTCAGGTCATTCTGAGTTGTATAGGCCATGATATGGTCAATTTACTAAAGCTGGACAGATTACATCTTTAGTGCAAGATTTGGTCAATTTTAGGTCAAATTCAGTTCTGGCAGTTTTGATACCCGAACTTGGGCAAGCAATTTGACTTGGTTCTGGCCATTTCTGGGCTTTGGTGTCTTCATAAGAATTGTAGCTCTATGTCTAAAATTTCCATGGCAAAAATTTCAGGTCATTTGGACCTATTTTAAGTGAGTTATGATCAGTTGAATTGTTACTGTTCATATGGTCAATTTCTAGGTTTGCAAAGTTGCAATTCTGGATTTGGTCATTTTTAAGGTAAGTTTCTAGGCAGAATTTTGGCAACATTTCTACATCAAAGTTGGTCTATTTTGTGTCTAGTTTCACCTCCCATTGGCCTCATACCAATTGGGTTCACAATTTTGCACTTATAACCTAATTTATGTACTGCCAACAACACACAACCTGCACATGAAAATCACACTTCCAATTTGACAATCCTCCTCCTTCCAATACTTCAATATTCATTCATGGCACTTTTATACATATTCAACACAATTCAAGCAAAGCATTTTGGGCAGAACACTCAAGTGCTCAATGCACACAATACACCATTAATGTTTAACATTTACTTTAACCCAAATTCAATATACATCAACACTAATATTACACATACACTTCCATGGCAATTACACAAACTGGCCATAATTCAACACCAAACATGGCAGTTTACTAAAGTATCAAAGTCCCATTTTTTAAACCCTTAATTCAAGTACTAACATACACATACTTGGGCATTAACCTACTATAACTTCCATTTGAGTTAATCAACCTTAATTTCCATCCATTAGAGGTAAGAAAAACTCAAACACATCAAGCTTTCATGGCTGCCGAAAGTGAACAATTTCATAACTCAATAATTTCTTCCATTCTCTTCACCAATTTACTCACCTCAACTTAAACATAAAGTTCACTAAAGCAAGGGAGAGGATTTGGACACTTACCTCTTGAGAGCTTCCCTAAAACTTTACCAAATCTTCTTTTTCTTATTCCCAATATCTTCGTTAAGGTGAGTGCATAAGCTTTAATGATGCAACCAAGTGGAGATGATACCCATACAATTTTGCATACAATTTTGTTAACCCAAATGGCATCACTAGGAATTCATAATGCCCATACTGGGTTTTAAATGCAGTCTTAGGCACATATGCATCCCTAACCGTTAGCTGATGATACCCTGATCTAAGATCAATCTTAGAAAACACACCGGCTCCCTTCAACTGATCAAACAGATCGTCAATTCTAGGCAATGGATACTTGTTCTTCATTGTTACTTTGTTTAACCACTGGTAATCAACACATAACCTCAGTGTCCCATCTTTCTTCTTTACAAATAGTACTGGAGCTCCCCATGGTGACACACTAGGGCGTATGAACCCCTTGTCTAGTAATTATTGCAACTGGATTTCAATTCAGCAGGTGCCATCCTATATGGAGTAATTGAAATTGGAGCTGTACCCGGCAAAATCTCAATAGCAAATTCAACTTCCCTTTCTAGTGGCAAACTAGGCAATTCCTCAAGAAATACTTCAGAGAAATCCCTTACTGTGGGTATGTCATACAAGTCAAATTTACCCTGCCTAGTGTCAATCACATGTGCCAGATAGTCTTCACACCCTTTTCTCAACCATCTCCTTGCAACTGTAGCTGAGATGACATTGGACAAGAAATCTGTCCTTTCACTCACAACTGTTATTTCTTCGTTCTCAGTAGTTTTCAGAGAGATTCTCTTCAATTTACAATCTACTATTGCCTGATGATGGGATAACCAGTCGATTCTCAAAATCACATCAAACTCATGGAAAGATAATTTGATTAAGTATGTCGAGAACTCTTTCCCTTGAATCTTCAATGGACAGCCCTTATATACCTTGTTTACTACCACACTGTGGCCTAGCGGATTAGTGACCAGGATGTCTTGGTCACTTTCCTCTACTAGTATTCCCTTTTCTACGGGCAGCTTGATACAAATATATGAATGAATAGATCCAGGATCCACTAATGCATGCACAAAAGTATTATAGAGGAGGAATGTACCCTTGATGACATCTGGAGCATCCTATTCTTCCTGTGCCCTTATAGCATAGGCTCTGGCTGGTTTTCTACCTTCCGCTCTCTCCACAGATTCTGATACAGGTTTCTGTGAAGTACCGACTACCTCAGCCTTACCCGGCTTTCTACCCCTTGGAGTTTGAGGGGCAGGCCTATCACTTGATACCAGAGTAGATGTAGTAGTTCTGCGCGGACAATCTCTGATTAGGTGGTCTTTAGACCCACACTGTAAACAAGCACCTATCATCCTCCAACATTCCCCCTTATGCCATTTTTGGCAATCTGGGCAAGCAACAGATACTGTTGGGGCTGGTCTCCTTAACCCTATCACTGGAGAGCTAGCCACTGAAGGTGTGGACTGGCCTCTCCTCAGTGCAAACTGAGATTTGGGCCTCTTTGATTGACCCTGACTTCGTGCTCTACTGAAACTCTGAGTAGATGAACCTCTAAATTTTTTACTAGGGGCAGAAGATGTCACACCCTACCCCTCTGTAAGGCATAACATAATCTCATAGTATACCTAATGAATTACCAAACTTTGTCTATTGATAATCCATTAAATACACTAGAAGGGATTTTAAAACTTTTTTTACTTCTTTTTGTAGTGGTGAGCACTTTTGATAGGTATTAAAAATTTTTAACTGAAGTGAAACAAAATAACAAATTTGAGTATCAATAATTTCTGTAAAAATTTTGGCAGAGTGCCATCTGTATTTTGATTAAAACATTTTTTCAAAAACCTATAAAAAAAACACTTCCAATATATTTCTCAATCCCAAACTCCAATAACAATTCAACACAATAATTTTCTCAACATTATCAACTCAGTTCAACAATCAATTTTCTAGTGTTCCCAAAAGATGAGATAAAAGAAATATATCACAATATTTTTACATGCCAAAATAATTTACAATTTTAGTTTACAACTGCTCAAGACCAAGTACAATATATACATATAGTGCACGTACATTATAACAAAAACTGCACAATATGGTATACTCGATATACCCGGCGAAATCTCAAAATGTGGTACAAGCAGCCTACTCTGCTGCTCTGTCCATCTGTCTACCTGCGACAATAATGAAAAAGCTATCGCTGAGTAAAATTTACTCAGTTGTGCACAATAACAATTTAAAATGCAGTATGTAAAACTTTTACTGACAATTTATAATCCAAACAATTTACAATTTTTCAAAGCTCATATAACACAAATTTGATCAAACAATTGAATAACACAGTGTTGCCAATCAATAATACAACTTAGGTCATGACACAAACATTTCTGAACATGCTGTGTTATACACCACGACAAGGCATACTCACCCGACTAATCAAAATCAATGAGGGAGGTAACTAGCTAGATAATGAGTACTCATCCACACTCACCTCAGACTGGCAAGTCAAAGGAGGAGGAATATAGTCATACTCACCCTATAAATGGAGGAGGAACATAGTAATATTGCCATGCCAAGTTTGAATCAAAACAATTCCAAATCACAATATTTCATACAAACCACAAATCACATTTTAACTCAAAATTTCTATTTGCAAAGTAGGCAACACAATAATTTCCAAATGAAATTCCCAAAGCCAAAACAAGAAAAAAAATTATTCATAACTCAATTCTCCAAATAAATTTTCTGGTAAAAGCAGTGAATATAAAACGTATTGTGCACAGACCTCTGATATATGCCTCTTGGCCCTAACTCAGTGTTCCTTATGCTTCTCAATATCCTTTTCAACTGAAACACACAATTTAAAGTGTTTTAGTACTCAATGAATTTGTTTCTAACAATAAAATCCAATATCTAAATTTTCTTGGTACTATTCCCTTCAATTCATTTCATTAGTCAACCAATAATTTGACCTTTGATGCACTCTAAGTGAGTCAATTCTAATGTTACCAATATGTCACATTTTATAGCCCTTTAGTGTTAGTATATGTTACTAATTTCATTTCTAAGTGTATTGCATTTTGTTGCAATTTACCGGATTTCGGTGTACTATTTTGACCTAGCTGGATGACCTAATTTGTCACACCCTACCCCTCTGTAAGGCATGACATGATCCCGTAGTATACCTAATGAATTATCAACTCCGTCTACTGATAACCCATTAAATACACTACAAGGGATTTTAAAAACTTTTCTTACTTCTTTCACAGTGGTGAGCACTATTTACAAGTGTTAAAAACTTTTGTGAACTGAAGTGATAGAACTAACACATTTGACTTATTTGGAATTTCTGTAAAAATTTTGGCAGAGTGCCATCTGTATTTTGGATAAAACAGTTCTTCAGAAAACCTGTAAAAAGCACTTCAATATTTTTCCAAATATCAACTCCAACAAATTTCTCAACACAACATTTTTCTCAACTCAATCCGCAGTGATTTTTCAAAGACTGAGATACAAGAAATATAATACAAAACTATTCAAGTAAATGAAATCTCAAATTTACATTTAAAATAATTTACATTTAATTACTTACCAAAATATTTTACAAGAGTTTTTATACAACTGCTCAAATAATTTACATACATATTATTACATGCATACATCAAAACCTATGTATATGGGTATACCTATGATATACCTAGAGCTGATCTGAATATGTCTTCAAAGAAACTTAATCACTGCTCTATGCTCTTCTTACCTGCGACAGCATACAAAGCTATCGCTGAGTGGTGAACTCAGTGGTGCACAACTATAATTTAAAACATAGTACAATATACATTGAAAAAATTTACAGTAATTAATTTGGAAATCTGAATACTCATCAAATTCCAAAACTCAAAATATTCATTGCCAATAATGTAAATCATTTGTATAAATGACTTTGATCACAAAATTCAATTTATTAAATCATGACTAACCATTTAAGTAATTCCAACAAAATCAATTATACATAAATCATGATTGAAATCACAATTCTTTACCATTCAAAAGCCATTCTGTATCTCAAAAATCATTATGTATCTCAAAAATCAATCTTTATCTCACTAACTATGCAAGACTAATCCGAAAGGGCCATATTCGATGTGATTCTAACTCCCTATGGTCGGGGAGGTCGAATCAGATTCTAGCTCCCTATGGTCGGGGAGGTCGAATCATTGTGCACAGTACCATCACAATAATGAATCTTCCGCAAGGGCCATAACGATAAATTAAACTTAGATCTAACCTTAAATCAGAGGAAAATCTAAGCCTGTGCACGTACCATGGTAATCAAAACACAACTAACTCCATTGTCTTCTCAACAAATGAGAGAGACGGGTAATAACCTAGTCAAGCATCTATAGTGAGATATAAAACAATATCACAATCCATTTAGTGAGCATAAATCACAATATAATTTGATTCAAAGTCAATTCTAATATCCAATAATTTTTATGCTCATCACAATTCAAATCATAAATTTGCATTTTTCCATGAAAATTACCATCACGATTCAAAACATGTTCTATCACAATTTTCCAAAACATATTTTGTTCAATCCATAACAATGCTTAATACTTGTGGAAATACCATTTCACAAAGCTAAAATCATACATACTATAGCAATTTCAATAATAATTGAATTAAATCCAATGCCTGTTAAACATAGTTCATAAGAAAATATGTCATTTAATCATATAAAATATTCAGAATAAAATCAGTTAAAAATTAGTTGTGCACAAAACTCTGATGACTGTCTCCTGGTCCGACTCGTGTTTCCTTCCCTTTCTCGAGTCTTTACTAACTGAGAAACACAATTTAAAGTGTTTCAGTACTAAATTAAATTGTCTCTATCGATAATGCTTGTTAAGTGGTTCACTGAAATCTATTATTTGCTTAATCACCTAATATACCGACCCTCAATATTTTCTAGGTAAATTAGGTTTTGGTGTCCTTAATATGTCACATTCGATAATGTTTTAGGATTGGTACGTGTTACCAAACTCAATTCTATGTATATTGCGTTTTCTTGCATTTCATTGCAAATTGCTGGATTTCGGGATACTAGTTTGACCTAGCCGGACGGCCTAGTTCCCTCGGTTTTCGGGTTTCGGTCAAAACTACGAACTTGTAGATCTATGTCTTATTGCACGCGGGACAAAATTTCAGGTCAATCCGAGTTAAGTAGACCAAGTTATGGTCATTATACTATTGCTGGTCAAATGGCATCAAATTAGGTCAATTTTAGGTCAATTTGGTCAACTTTGATTCGGCCAGTTTTTGGACCCGAAATTGTGCAAGCTTTTTGACTTGCTTCTGGTCATTTCTGGGTTTTGGTGTCTTCATAAGACTTCTAGGTATGGGTCTTAACTATTCATGGTTAAAATTTCAGGTCAATTGGACCTGTTTTGAGTGAGTTATGGCCTAAAAACTCGCTGCTGCCCAATTGGTCATTTTTCAGGTCCTAATTGTACCTAATCCGAATTGGTCATTTTCTTAGGTCACCTTGCAAGCAGAATTTTGGTATGTTTTCTCAAGGAAAGTTGGCACATTTTGTGCCTAGTTCCACCTCCAATTGGTCTCATACCAATTGAGGTTACACATTTAAACTTATTGGCAAAAATGTACACTGCCCTTGGTTACTTTGCTTAACACACATCGATTACACACATTTACCTTGCAATATGTTTACTTCTCTACCAAATCTGTTTTGGTACATTACCAAAACTATATATTAATTTACATTAACATCACTTTGGGCAGATTACAATTATCCTCAACATACCAAATATAACTCTAATTCCCAAAGTTCAAATACCATTACACATACACATAACATTACTAGTTTTTACATACTCTTTACACAACAAGTTCATATACATATCCATCAATCCTTCTATGTCAATATTCTGCCAACACTTCCATGAATACATACATTTATTCAAGTGTCCCCAAGCTGCCAAAAATCTTCTTCAACACCAAATTGTCCTACAATTCATCAATTCCCATCCAAGTGCCAAAAATCACCATATAAATATGAAGTAATTCACTAGGTTATTAAATCATCACAACCAACATAATTCTCATCAATTATATGTACAAATACTTCATCAATACATGATTATATGGCTGCCCAAAAATGGATATCTCAATACTCTTCAAACTTAAAAATTTCCTTCACAAAACCAACACCCATAACATGTATACAAAGTTTATCAAAGAAATCTCCAAAAATGCTAACTTACCTTATGGTTGGAGCTTGTTAAACCTTGCTTAAACTTCTCAAATTTGGTATCAAACTCTTCCTTGTGATGATTAGACAAACTTTCATGAAGCCACTTAAGGGATTGGAGTTGAAAATGGAGAGGTTAAGTGAGCTCATGCAAAACGCCCATGGAGTTTCCTCTCCCTTCAATTCGGCAATGTTGAGAGAACCTTGAGGAAGATGAAGTTCAGCTGGTTAGTGGACTTACATCAGCCCCCATTTAGTGTTTAATTAATCCATTAATGGTCCACTAACTCCAAATAATCATATAATAATCTAATTGTTCACTTAATCCCACATTAACCCATGATTTTAGCTATTTACTTTAGGTACCACTAAACTAATTTTTCATTTTATTTTCTAAGTGTAATATTATTTATTTTTAATGGACATTTAGGTCAAAAGACAATTCGGGATGTCAAATGACCATAATGCCCCAGTTCGGGTTGCATTCCCGATTTTTCGGTAACACCGGGTTTTGTCTGTTTTTCGATTTCTCACTTTTCTTTGTACTAATTATTTAATTTTTCTTTGATCTTTCTAATGATATTTATTCTTCTATAAGGGTCTATTTAAGTCCTAAAAATGTTTTCCAGGGTTCCCCGCAGTCCAGGGCTAGTCAACGGTCCACGCCGTGACTTCCTAGTGCGGTCACCCATCGCTAGGTTTCCCGGCTCGCTTAACTTGATCACATTTCTTTGCTATTATTTTTCCTTTATTTTTCTTGTATTTTCTTTTCTTGTATTTCATTATTTTATGCCTCCTCCCTCATGTCAAAGTGTAGTTCTAGGCATCCTAGCTGTCCGGACAGCACTGGTCACCGGAACAGCAGAACGCACTACCGAACTTAGGGGTGTTACAATTCTCCCCCCCTTAAATAAATTTCGTCTCGAAATTTTACCTGGCATTAGTCTCTGAACAGCTGTGGGTGTTGTCTCCTCATATCCTTTTCATGTTCCCAAGTAGTTTCTGAAGGAACGGAAGCGTGAAAAACACAAGATTATATCATTGAATTCAAAAATTTTCACCTAGGGTCACATGCACCATGCAAGATTTATTTTTATCTATTTGATTTCAATGATAAACAACATATTAAAACTCTTTTAATATGTTTTTGGATCTATATTTGCCATTTAAGATTTTAAAATTAATCAGATTAATTTTAGAACCCTAGATTAAATCAAGAACGATTACACTAACCTCTTGATGTGCCGCAGTATGTCTGCGCTTTGAGATTCGTCTTGAGACACCAGATGTTGTCCCTCTAGCTTGTCCACACCAAGAACACCTATGGAAGCCCTTGAACAGCTTCTAAAGCCTTTTCTATTAATTAGAAATTCAAGTTCTGCCTTTTAAGAGATTAGAGATGTAAACAGGACACCAGAAACAATTTCTAGTGTTCTTAATTCAAGAGATTGATGGCTAATCTCTTTGAATTGATGAGAGATGAAGAGAAATAGCTGGAGAGGCTCAAAGTGGCGTGACAATTGAGAGGAGAGGCTGCTGGTTATGTTTTTTTTTTTCATAACCACACTTAAATAGCTAGGTTAACACATTAAACCCTAGCCACATGTCACCTTTTGATTAGCTCTAGGTTTAAGTGACCCAATCACATTGTGCCAAGTGTCAAACCTATATTTAATCTTGATTTTAATCATATTACAAGATTAAAAACATTTGTAATTCTTATGTGTTATGCCATGTGTCACCATCTCATGGTGCCACGTGTCACACTGTGAAATGACCAAAATGCCCCTGTGTCTTAATTTTGAGTTCTTAACCCAAAATAATTATTTTCTTCTTCTAATTAATTTATATCAAATATAAATTAATTAATTAATCTCTATTAATTAATTTCTCATCAATTAAATTCATATTTAAACACTTTAAATATAAATTTAATTTATACTACACATCCAATAATCTAGATTTGGTTTCAAGTCATGCTAGGGACTTTGCAATTTAATTGCAAACCAAATCTATTTAATTAATCAATTAAACTCTTTAATTAATTAATTAAATCATATTTAAATAGGTGATAACTTGTGTATGTGTGTGACTTACTAGGCTCATCACTAATTGGCAATGAGACATGATATCAACTCTTAATATCATCGAACTCTTTCTTACCATAAATGATTTCTCTAAATCATTTTATGTACCTCATAGACCATGGTTAACACCTAGCATAGCATGCCATGGCCACCCAATTAGTAATAAGGTTTACCTTAAATGAACCTATAATCATATGTTACCATGCACTAGAATCTCTCTGTTACAAAATCCCAACTCAAGTGAGTCATGGTTTATGTCAAACTCCATTTGCTATGAATATTATGTTCTCTTTTAATTCCAGTTCTTGATTAAAAGATTTTCTCATCGAAACTCTTTTACGAATAAATCTATCTGTCTGGCAGAACTTGAAACATCAAGAACAATTAAATGAACATAGGATTTTAACTCTAGTTACTTAGAGGAACAGATTCCATCTTGATCAACACCTACCTCCATATATAACTAGTAGGAGCCAACAGATGCCCATATACCCATACAGTACAAGTATGAAAGCGATGTCAAACTCAAACTACCTATATACAAGATAAGCGTGCTATCTCAGGTCTAAAGATTATATGCACTGATATGATTTATGACAAAACATTGACAAGAGTAAACTCCATGTGCTTGTCATAAGTGTCACTGGTTCGGCCTACTTATTATTTATAAGTGCCTATCATGTTTGTTATATGGCATGAGACTCACCATTCCATCTTATTTATATCTCATATAAATAACTTGGGAACAAACATGAATACAATCTTTCTGGATAAGTCATGTCCTTATTATGAAGTATCCTCGATTGTGAACCTATTTATGATACTTTGTGCTAGAAATATTGTCACTCATATTCTTAACAACTTAAGAATAATATTTCTAACAAAATATCAATGGACCTTTTCTATTACACATAAATATATTATGTAAACGGAAAAGTGGAAATGCCTTTTATTAATAAAATATATACAAGATACATACTAAATGATATGCTCTAGGGCATACTACTAACAGTTTCCTGGCCTGAATGATGGTTCCATAGCACTTTAAGCAGGTGTATCTGTTTGTTCCTCAGCTGCTTCACCTCATATGCCAGAATTTTTACGGGTTCTTCCTCATATGAAAGGTCTGGATTTACTTCAATCTCTTCAACTGATAGTACATGAGATGGGTCAGATCTGTACTTCCTTAACATGGACACATGGAAGACATTGTGTATCCTTGCTAGCTCTGGAGGTAATAACAACCGATATGCCAAAGGACCCACTCTTTCCAGAACTTCATATGGTCCGATGAAACGAGGACTCAGTTTCCCCTTTCTGCCAAATCTCATAATCCTCTTCCAAGGAGAAACTTTGAGGAATACCTTATCACCCACTGCGTACTCAATATCTCTTCTTTTCATATCAACATAGGACTTCTGACGGTCTGACGCAGTCTTGAGTCTATCTCTAATCAATTTGATCTTTTCCTCTATCTGCTGAATAATTTCTGGCCCAATCATCTTCCTTTCACCTACCTCATCCCAACATAGGGGAGTTCTGCACTTTCTACCATACAAAGCTTCATATGGAAGCATCCCAATGCTTGATTGGTAGTTGTTGTTATAAGCAAACTCAATCAAAGGCAAGTGTGTATCCCAACGACCTTCAAATTCAATCACACATGCCCGTAGCATATCCTCCAATATCTGAATAACCCTCTCAGACTGGCCATCTGTCTATGGGTGGAATGCTGTGCTGAAGTTCAATCTAGTTCCTAGGGCTCTCTGAAGACTACCCCAGAATCTAGAAGTGAACCTAGGATCTCTGTCAGATACAATTGATACTGGCACTCCATGCAATTTTACAATCTCATATATGTACAATCTGGCCAATCTTTCCAGGCTATAGTCCATCTGGACTGGCAAAAAGTGAGCAGACTTGGTTAGTCTGTCAATTATGACCTATACTGCATCTTGACTATTCTGTGTCCTCGGAAGTTTCATCACAAAATCCATAGTTATCTGTTTCCTTACTATGTTTCATAGGGTGCCACTCGTATGCTAGCTTGACACTTATTAATGTATACAAATTCTGTTAGTGGGATGTATCTGTCCCATCTCCTCTCGGATTCAATGACACAAGTTCTCGATATATTCTTGAGGGCTTATCACATTTTACAGGTTATTTTTATCATTTCATTTCATTATTTATAGGAACTCAATGAGTTTCCGAATTTACCTGAATTACTTGTTTCGACTGTCCATCCGTTTGAGGATGATAAGTCGTACTGATATCTTTAAGCTTATAGCAATTACTGTGGTACAGGTAATTCACATTAATATAACTGAGTCACTGACTCTAGCTACCTTACAAGTGTAGTCATTTGATAGGCTAGTTCTGAAGTTTTACATTTCTGACTAAAATTTTCACATTTATTTCCAGTAATAGTACTCTATTCGGGTGCAACTGTATCAATTTATAGATTACTTACAAATATTCTTAATTTACTGTATCACGAGGAAGTACATAGCTCTACACAATAATCCCATGTCGATACTGTAATCTATAGCTTACAATACAAACATCGAGAACATTACATTGTCACTACGTTATAACCTCATGGACTAGGTTTTCTTATCTTTCTCGAATCCACTAATATCCTAAACCGATTCTGATTACAATTTCCTTTGACAATTACTAACAGTAACATCTTTGCCCTCATCTAGAGCAATTCTATTACTGTAACTCACTTTTACGTCCTCTTGCCTTACATTAAGTAGGCTCGCCATTTAGCTTTATAATTTATGGTATGTTAGAAAATACTTTTAGCTAACAATTCTTCCAAATTAATGTCAATCATACTTGTTATTATAGTTATTACCCTAAAGGACTAGTCACTAATACATCAAAATTCATTCCCATGTAAAGGAATAACAACAGAACATATAATTCTGACACTAACACACAACTAAGTAGTGCTGGGATCAAATAATAACTAATTGTTTCTTTCAAAAATTAAGAACTTACCAGCAGCTACATCTGAAGTTTCTGCTCCTTTTACTTGGCGCATAGTGGACACTCCGACTGGTGCGCTACTATATTCGGGTTGATTCACTGTGTTATAGTGGTGAGGAGTACCAACTCTATTTCTATCTTGACTCTGGCTGATGGTCTGTGAACTCCGGAGAGCAGATCGAGGTGGTTTAGTACAATCTTTAGCAAAGTGTCCAAGTTTTCCACAATTATAGCAGGCTCCAGAGGCTTTATAGCATATCCCACCATGATATCTTCCACAAGTTTCACATTGGCGGGAAGGGTAGGAACTTCTAGTTGTTCAACGAATGGACCTTGGTGGTCTCTGTCTTAATGATCCACCTCTATCGTATCCCTGAGTTCGGGGTTCCTCAACTTCTTTTCTCTTTCTCAAATTACTGTTCGAGCTCTGACCCATAGGTTTCTCCCTCTTTTCCATTTCACACGGCCCTTGTGGTGTTGGAGTGCAGATTGGGCTTGGGGTGTGATTATCGCCATTTGTTGGAAGAAAGTGGCCATTTCTTTGGGCCATTTGTGCGATAATTTGTACCAGTAAAGCCCAGTCTGATCGGCCTTCGACATTTTGTGGAGCTGGGGCCTCAACTTGTTCTTCTACCATCACAGACTGTTCTATTATCTCATTCTTCTCTTCCATTTTTCTCACAGAATTTTCTATTCCTGTACAACCAACACAAGGAGATTCCTCTCCATTAGTTCACATTTATGATGTAAATGTACTATATGTATCAAACATTTGAGCAGTTGTAGTTACCGACAAAAAAGATTTCAAATTCACAGTTCAAAATTTACTTTAAAACCATTGCTCTGATACCACTTGAACATGTCACACCCTACCCCTCTATAAGGCATGATATGATCCCGTAGTATACCTAATGAATTATCAACTCCGTCTACTGATAACCCATTAAATACACTACAAGGGATTTTAAAAACTTTTCTTACTTCTTTCACAGTGGTGAGCACTATTTACAGGTGTTAAAAACTTTTGTGAACTGAAGTGATAGAACTAACACATTTGACTTATTTGGAATTTCTATAAAAATTTTGGCAGAGTGCCATCTGTATTTTGGATAAAATAGTTCTTCAGAAAACCTGTAAAAAGCACTTCAATATTTTTCCAAATATCAACTCCAACAAATTTCTCAACACAACATTTTTCTCAACTTAATCCGCAGTGATTTTTCAAAGACTGAGATACAAGAAATATAATACAAAACTATTCAAGTAAATGAAATCTCAAATTTACATTTACAATAATTTACATTTAATTACATACCAAAATATTTTACAAGAGTTTCTATACAACTGCTCAAATAATTTACATACATATTATTACATGCATACATCAAAACCTATGTACATGGGTATACCTATGATATACCTGGAGCTGATCTGAATATGTCTTCAAAGAAACTTAATCACTGCTCTATGCTCTTCTTACCTGCGACAGCATACAAAGCTATCGTTGAGTGGTGAACTCAGTGGTGCACAACTATAATTTAAAACATAGTACAATATACATTGACAAAATTTACAGTAATTAATTTGGAAATCCGAATACTCATCAAATTCCAAAACTCAAAATATTCATTGCCAATAATGTAAGTCATTTGTATAAATGACTTTGATCACAAAATTCAATTTATTAAATCATGACTAATCATTTAAGTAATTCCAACAAAATCAATTATACATAAACCATGATTGAAATCACAATTCTTTACCATTTAAAAGCCATTCTGTATCTCAAAAATCATTATGTATCTCAAAAATCAATCTTTATCTCACTAACTATGCAAGACTAATCCGAAAGGGCCATATTCGATGTGATTCTAACTCCCTATGGTCGGGGAGATCGAATCATCGTGCACAGTACCATCACAATAATGAATCTTCTACAAGGGCCATAACGATAAATTAAACTTAGATCTAACCTCAAATCAGAGGAAAATCTAAGCCTGTGCACGTACCATGGTAATCAAAACACAACTAACTCCATTGTCTTCTCAACAAATGAGAGAGACGGGTAATAACCTAGTCAAGCATCTATAGTGAGATATAAAACAATATCACAATCCATTTAGTGAGCATAAATCACAATATAATTCGATTTAAAGTCATTTCTAATATCCAATAATTTTTATGCTTATCACAATTCAAATCATAAATTTGCATTTTTCCATGAAAATTACCATCACAATTCAAAACATGTTCTATCACAATTTTCCAAAACATATTTTGTTCAATCCATAACAATGCTTAATACTTGTGGAAATACCATTTAACAAAGCTAAAATCATACATACTATAGCAATTTCAATAATAATTGAATTAAATCCAATGCCTGTTAAACATAGTTCATAAGAAAATATGTCATTTAATCATATAAAATATTCAGAACAAAATCAGTTAAAAACTAGTTGTGCACAAACCTCTGATGACTATCTCTTGGTCTGGACTCAGTGTTTCCTTCCCTTTCCCTGAGTCTTTACTAACTGAGAAACACAATTTAAAGTGTTTCAGTACTAAATTAAATTGTCTCTATCGATAATGCTTGTTAAGTGGTTCACTGAAATCTATTATTTGCTTAATCACCTAATATACCGACCCTCAATATTTTCTAGGTAAATTAGGTTTTGGTGTCCTTAATATGTCACATTCGATAATGTTTTAGGATTGGTACATGTTACCAAACTCAATTCTATGTATATTGCGTTTTCTTGCATTTCATTGCAAATTGCTGGATTTCGGGATACTAGTTTGACCTAGCCGGACGGCCTAGTTCCCTAGGTTTTCGGGTTTTGGTCAAAACTACAAACTTGTAGATCTATGCCTTATTGCACACGGGGCAAAATTTCAGGTCAATCTGAGTTAAGTAGACCAAGTTATGGTCATTATACTATTGCTGGTCAAATGGCATCAAATTAGGTCAATTTTAGGTCAATTTGGTCAACTTTGGTTCGGCCAGTTTTTGGACCCGAACTTTTGCAAGCTTTTTGACTTGCTTCTGGTCATTTCTGGGTTTTAGTGTCTTCATAAGACTTGTAGGTATGGGTCTTAACTATTCATGGTTAAAATTTCAGGACAATTGGATCTGTTTTGAGTGTGTTATGGCCTAAACACTCACTGCTGCCCAATTGGTCATTTTTCAGGTCCTAATTGCACCTAATCCGAATTTGTCATTTTCTTAGGTCACCTTGCAAGCAGAATTTTGGTATGTTTTCTCAATGAAAGTTGGCACATTTTGTGCCTAGTTCCACCTCCAATTGGTCTCATACCAATTGAGGTTACACATTTAAACTTATTGGCTAAAATGTACACTGCCCTTGGTTACTTTGCTTAACACACATCGATTACACACATTTACCTTGCAATATGTTTACTTCCCTACCAAATCTGTTTTGGTACATTACCAAAACTATATATTAATTTAAATTAACATCACTTTGGGCAGATTACAATTATCCTCAACATACCAAATATAACTCTAATTCCCAAAGTTCAAATACCATTACACATACACATAACATTACTAGTTTTTACATACTCTTTACACAACAAGTTCATATACATATCCATCAATCCTTCTATGTCAATATTCTGCCAACACTTCCATGAATACATACATTTGTTCAAGTGTCCCCAAGCTGCCAAAAATCTTCTTCAACACCAAATTGTCCTACAATTCATCAATTCCCATCCAAGTGCCAAAAATCACCATATAAATATGAAGTAATTCACTAGGTTATTAAATCATCACAACCAACATAATTCTCATCAATTATATGTACAAATACTTCATCAATACATGATTATATGGCTGCCCAAAAATGGATATCTCAATACTCTTCAAACTTAAAAATTTCCTTCACAAAACCAACAACCATAACATGTATACAAAGTTTATCAAAGAAATCTTCAAAAATGCTAACTTACCTTATGGTTGGAGCTTGTTAAACCTTGCTTAAACTTCTCAAATTTGGTATCAAACTCTTCCTTGTAATGAGTAGACAAACTTTCATGAAGCCACTTAAGGGATTGGAGTTGAAAATGGAGAGGTTAAGTGAGCTCATGCAAAACGCCCATGGAGTTTCCTCTCCCTTCAATTCGGCATTGTTGAGAGAACCTTGAGGAAGATGAAGTTCAGCTGGTTAGTGGACTTACATCAGCCCCCATTTAGTGTTTAATTAATCCATTAATGGTCCACTAACTCCAAATAATCATATAATAATCTAATTGTTCACTTAATCCCACATTAACCCATGATTTTAGCTATTTACTTTAGGTACCACTAAACTAATTTTTCATTTTATTTTCTAAGTGTAATATTATTTATTTTTAATGGACATTTAGGTCAAAAGACAATTCGGGATGTCAAATGACCATAATGCCCCTGTTCGGGTTGCATTCCCGATTTTTCGGTAACACCGGGTTTTGTCTGTTTTTCGATTTCTCACTTTTCTTTGTATTAATTATTTAATTTTTCTTTGATCTTTCTAATGATATTTATTCTTCTATAAGGGTCTATTTAAGTCCTAAAAATGTTTTCCAGGGTTCCCATGATCCGAGAGCTAGTCAACGGTCCACGCCGTGACTTCCTAGTGCGGTCACCCATCGCTAGGTTTCCTGGCTCGCTTAACTTGATCACATTTCTTTGCTATTATTTTTCCTTTGTTTTTCTTGTATTTTCTTTTCTTGTATTTCATTATTTTATGTCTCCTCCCTCATGTCAAAGTATAGTTCTAGGCATCCTAGCTGTCCAGACAACACTGGTCACTGGAGCAGTAGAACGCACTACCGAACTTTGGGGTGTTACATAGTTCCTTCAGTTTTTAGGCTTTGGTCCAAACTACAAACTTGTAGATCTATGTCTTATTGCACGTGTGGAAAACTTGAAGGAACAGAAGCATGAAAAACACAAGTTTATACCATTTAATTCAAAAATTTTCACCTAAGGTCACATACATCATGTAAGATTTATTTTTAACTATTTGATTTCAATGATAAATAACATATTAAAACTCTTTTAATATGTTTTTTGGATCTGTATTTGCCATTTAAGATTTTAAAATTAATCAGATTAAATCAAGAATGATTACACTAACCTCTTGATACACTGCAGCGTATTTGCGCCTTTGAGATTCGTTTTGAGAACACCAAATGTTGTCCCTCTAGCTTGTCCACACCAAGAACACCTATGGCAGCCCTTGAACAGCTTCTAAAGCTTTTTTTATTAATTAGAAATTCAAGTTCTGCCTTTTAAGAGATTAGAAATATAAACAAGACACTAGAAACAATTTCTAGTATTTTTAATTCAAGAGATTGATGGCTAATCTCTTTGAATTGATGAGAGATGAAGAGGAAAAGAGGGAGAGCTCCAAAGTGGTGTGACAAAGGAGTGTGGCTGCTGGTTGTATTTTATTTTCTCATAACAACACTTATATAGCTATGTTAACACATTAAACCCTTGCCACATGTCATCCTTTTATTAACTCTAGGTTTAAGTGACCCAATCATATTGTGCCAAGTGTCAAACCTATATGTAATCTTAATTTTAATCATCTTACATGATTAAAAGACATTTGGCAAGCTTATGTGTAATGCCATGTGTCACCATCTCATGGTGCCACGTGTCACACTGCGAAATGACCAAAATGCCCCTGTTTCTTAACCCAAAATAATTATTTCTCTTCTTCTAATTAATTTATATCAAATATAAATTAATTAATTAATCTCTATTAATTAATTTCTCATTAATTAAATTCATATTTAAATACTTTAAATATAAATTTAACTTATACTATGCATTCAATAATCTAGATTTAGTTTCAAGTCATGCTAGGGACTTTGCAATCTAATTGCAAACCAAACCTATTTAATTAATCAATTAAAGTCTTTAATTAATTAATTAAATCATATTTAATTAGGTGATTACTTTTGTATGTGTGTGACTTACTAGGCTCATCACTAATTGGCAACGAGACATGATATCAACTCTTAATATCATCAGAACTCTTTCTTACCATAAATGATTTCTCTAAATCATTTTATGCACCTCATAGACCATGGTTAACACCTAGCATAGCATGCCATGGACACCCAAATAGTAATAAGGTTTACCTTAAATGAACCTATAATCATATGTTACCATGCACTAGAATCTCTCTATTACAAAATCCCAACTCAAGCTGGAGTCATGGTTTATGTCAAACTCCATTTGCTATGAATATTATGTTCTCTTTTAATTCCAGTTCTTGATTAAAAAGATTTTCTCATCAGAAACTTTTTTTTGATTAAATCTATCTGTCCTGGCTAGGAACTTGAAACATCAAGAACAATTAAATGAACATAGGATTTTATCTCTATTTACTTAGAGGAACAGATTCAATCTTGATCAACACCTACCTCCATATATAACTAGTAGGAGCCAACACATGCCCATATACCCATACACAGTACAAGTATGAAAGCAGTATCAAACTCAAACTACCTATATACAAGATAACTGTGCTATCTCAGGTCTAAAGATTATATGCACTGATATGATTTATGATAAAACATTGACAAGAGTAAACTCCACGTGCTTGTCATAAGTGTTACTGGTTCGGCCTACTTATCATTTATAAGTACCTATCATGTTTGTCATATGGCATGAGACTCACCATTCCATCTTATTTATATCTCATATAAATAACTTGGGAACAAACATGAATACAATCTTTCTGGATAAGTCATGTCCTCATTATGAAGTATCCCCGATTGTGAACCTATTTATGATACTTTGTGCTAGAAATAATGTCACTCATATTCTTAACAACTTAAGAATAATATTTCTAATAAAATATCAATGGACCTTTTCTATTACACATAAATATATTATGTAAACAGAAAAGGGGAAAAGCATTTTATTAATAAAAATATGTACAAGATACATACTGAATGATATGCTCTAGGGCATACTACTAACAATACTTTTATTAATAAAAATATGTACAAGATACATACTAAATGATATGCTCTAGGGCATACTACTAACAAAACTTTCAGGTCATTATGAATTGTATAGACCAAGATATGGTCAATTTACCAATACTGGACAGAATGCACTAAAATGGTAGGCTTACGTCATTTTTAGGTCACTTTTGGTTCTGCTAGTTTTGGTACCTGAACTTGTGCAAGCTATTTGGCTTGGTTCTGGCCATTTTTGGACTTTGGTGTCTTCATAAGAATTCTAGATCTATGACTAAACTATTCATGGTAAAAATTTTAGGTCATTTGGACCTGTTTTGAGTAAGTTATGGTCAAAACACTAACTACTACCCAAATGGTAAATTTTCATGCTTTCAAGTCACTAATCCGGATTTGGTCATTTTTTAAGTCACCTTCTAGGCAGAATTTAGGTAAGCTTCCTTCATGAAAGTTGGCACATTTTGTGCCTAGTTTCACCTCCAATTATTCTTATACCAATTGGAGTCACACATTTAAGGTTCTAAGCTAAAGTATACACTGTCCTGTTACACATTATTCAACACTTACCAATTACACATTCAATACTTACCAAGTTTACCTTTCATGCCAATTCTGATTTGGTACCATAACATTAACACACTTTACATCACATTTTGGTCATTTTGGGAAGCTTGTAACCACTCTCAACATGCACATTATAACTCAGAATTTTCAAAGTCCAATTATAACAATTTAACCACATGAACATACCTCATTTACATGTCCAAATCTAAACAATTATTCACATGCACATGCTGCCACCATAAGCAACATAATTCAACAAACCATTCCATGAAACTACCCATTTCTAACCACACTTAAAAGTTCTTGAATTACCCCATTGAACATATCTCCTTCAAATTGCTTTTAAGCTTCTAAACCAATTGCACCATTACACATACTCTTAATACACATTGTCTAAATCATTTCTATACACATAAACACTTACATCAACATCTTAAACTACCATTAACAAGTAAAAATAAACTAAATATGCTGAGTTCCCATGGTTGCCAAAATGGTGTACCACCATTAAATCATCAAGCTTCAAAACTTCTTCCACAAAACAACTCACCACAACATCCACTTAAAGTTTAATGAACCAAGAATGGCAAAAACACACTTATCACCTTTGAAGCTTGATCAAAACTTCACTAAACGTCCTTAAAATTGCTACCAAAGTCTTCCTTGCAAGGTGAGGATTAACTTTAAAGAAGGGACTTAGTGGAAAGGATGGCTCAAAATGGGTTGCATGGAGCTTCCTCTCACTCGGCCATGGAGGTTTCTCTCAAGGTACATTCGACTGGTTGGCTCAAGGTTGAAGAAGATGGAATCTTCTACCCAAAGCTGATTAAAATTCCACTTTGGTGGTGTTAGTGGAGCACTAAGGTAAGTTTAATATTTGTTTAATCAAAGTTTTCACAATTATCACATTTAACCTCTTTTCTTTTACTATTTAAATTATGGACCACCATTTTAATTTTCATGATATTTTCAAAGTTTAATATCATTTATTTTTAATGAAAATTTGGGTCAAAAGGCTTGGGGTGTCAATTGACCACAATGCCCCTATTCGGGTTGTTTTTCAGCTTTTTCGGTAACACCGATTTTTATCAGTTTCTCGATTTTTCGTTTTTCTTTGTACTAATTGTTTAATTTTTCTTTGACATTTTTAATACCATTTATTTTTCAATAGATATTTATTTAAGTCCCAAAAATATTTTCTAGGGTTCCCCGCGGTCCAAGTTTGTCAACGGCCCACACCGCAACTTCCCGGTGAAGTTACCCATCGATACAGTTTTATCCGTTTAGCTTAGTTTCATTATCTCTCTTTTATTTTTCCTTTATTTTTTTTTCTTGCATTTTCCTCTATTGTATTTCACTACCTTATATCTCCACACTAATATTTAAATATAATTCTAAGCATCCTAGCTGTCCGGACAAACACTGTCACCGGAATAGTAGAATGCACTACCGAACATAGGGGTGTTACAATTCTCCCTCCCTTAAAATAAATTTTGTCCGTGAAAATTTACCCAATGGTCGTCTTAAAATATTCACACGTTTATTTTCTCCTTTCTATATGATCGTATAATCTTCTTTTCTCTGAATTTGTGTAAAACTTTTAACAATCTAATATAACATTTACTTTGTTTATATACCACTAATATTTTCTTACTATCGTTCTGTTTAATATTTCGATTCATGTTTCCTTTTTGAATGACCATTATGGTCGTATTAGAATTACTTATCTAATCATGGGTCCTTTAACCATTCTAGTCAACAATCTTACTCACATTCGTAACATTTTTGTTATATCTGAACCAATTGTTCAAATATTTTTTTTCTTCCACAACTCTTTTTATCTATTAATATTCTATAGCTTACTTCCTTTTGTACTAAACTATAACCTTTCGATATTCTAACTTTTGAGTTTTAAATCCCTAAATAGGATTTCCAAACTCATTTCCAACAATAAAATTTTGTCCTGACATAACTATACCAATACAGATGCCATTGGCAACTATTCTCATCTTGGTGCACTACCAGTAGTATGTAACTCTACACAATAATCTCAAGTCAGTACTGTAATCTGCAGCTTATAGTATAAACATCAAGAACATTGCATAGTTACTACTATACATTCTAATAGATCAAATTTTCCTATATTTTATCCTTTTCGAATTTACTGATATTCGAATCTTATTCTGATTACAATATCCATTGACAATTACTAACTGTAACATCTTTGTCCTCATCTAGAGCAATTCCATTACTGTAACTTACTTTT
The DNA here is from genome assembly GCF_030052815.1 of Hevea brasiliensis. Classification (NCBI taxonomy): domain Eukaryota; kingdom Viridiplantae; phylum Streptophyta; class Magnoliopsida; order Malpighiales; family Euphorbiaceae; genus Hevea; species Hevea brasiliensis. The sequence goes on along the minus strand of NC_079501.1, from coordinate 39,348,202 downwards.
AGATTATTGAATTTTTTTTTTTCAACGAAGGACAGTAGGAAGGGAAACAATACTGGCACTAACATAAAAATATGCAGACCCCAGGTCAAACAATACATATATATATATATATATATATATATATATATATATATATATATATATATATATATCTTAGTTACTAATCGAGAAAGTACTAGCAACAATGTCAAAAGTCTCAGCCTCTTCTTTCTGTCTTATTGCATAGACTCTGACCGGAGCACTGCCTTGCTCTGACTGATTCACTGTGCCTTGGTTGCTTGATGGACTACCTCTAGCCTTGCCTCTACCTCTGCTAGGTGGTTTTGAACCTCTGGTGACAGGATTCTGAACTGACCCTTCAGCAGTAGTAGAAGGTGGCCCAACTCTACGAGCACTAGTGCAGTCCTTGGCAAAGTGTCCTGTGCCTCCACAGTTATAAGAGGCTCCTATGGCCTTGTAGCATACCCCACCATGATTTCTACCACAAGTTTCACATTGGCAGGGAGGGTAGGAAATTCTAGTTGTTCGACGACTGGACCATGGTGGTCTCTGCCCTGATGATCCGTGTCACGAGCCAGGGATGGGGTTGGGACGCGCTTGTTCAACTAGCTACGCACTGGGGTGGATTCGTGTCCCACATCAGAAACGGGAAGGAAAGATTTGGGCCATATATGTAGGAGCCTTTCTCACATGGTTAGCGCACTTTTGGGAATGAAACCTCCCAAGGGACAAATCCGTCAGGCCCACGGGCCAAAGCGGACAATACTGACTGGAGATGGATTAGGCTGTTACATTGTGGCATCAGAGCTAGACTCCCTTTAGTACGGTGTGTGGTGCAAGGACGCACCAGGCAGAAGCTATTGGGCTTGTCACGACCCAGGGATGGGGTTGGGACGTGCTTGTTCAACCAACTATGCACTGGGGTGGATTCGTGTCCCATATCATAAACGGGAAGGAAAGATTTGGGCCATATATGTGGGAGCCTTTCTCACCTGGTCAGCACGCTTTTGGGAATGAAACCTCCCAAGGGACAAATCCGTGAGGCCCACGGGCCAAAGCGGACAATACTGACTGGAGATGGATTGGGCTATTACACCTGGCCAGGAACTTGAAATATCAAGAATAATTAAATGAACATAGGATTTTATCCCTATTTACTTAGGGTAACAGATTCCTTCTTAATCAACACCTACCTCTATATATAACTAGTAGGAGCCAACACATGGCCATATACCCATACACAGTACCAGTATGAAAGCAGTTTCAAACTCAAACCACCTATATATAAGATAACTGTGCTATCTCAGGTTTAAAGATTATATGCACTGATATGATTTATGACAATACATTGACAAGAGTAAACTCCATGTGCTTGTCATAAATGCCACTGGTTCGGGCTACTTATCATGTATAAGTGCCTATCTTGTTTGTTATATGGCATGAGACTCACCATTCCATCTTATTTACATCTCATATAAATAACTTGGGAACAAACATGATTACAATCTTTCTGGATAAGTCACGTCTTTATTATGAAGTATCCTCGATTGTGAACCAATTTATGATACTTTATGCTAGAAATACTGTCGCTCATATTCTTAACAACTTAAGAATAATATTTCTAACAAAATATCAATGGACCTTTTCTATTACACATAAATATATTATGCAAACGAAAAAGTGAAAATGCCTTTTATTAATAAAACATGTAAAAGATACATACTAAATGATATGCTCTAGGGCATACTACTAACAATCTCCCACTAGCACTAGAGCCATTCATTATAATATCTTAGACCCATCTTCTCAGGATGTCAGTCTAGCTGAGCTTGTGACATAGGCTTAGTGAATGGATCAGCTGGATTTTTAGCTGATGCTATTTTCTGCATGGCTATATTTCCTTGCCCAACTATCTCTCTGATAATGTGGCAGCGCCTTTCTATGTGTTTGGATTTCTAGTGAGACCGAGGTTCCTTATATCCAAACAGCTTCTTTTACAGCATCTGATGTAGCAATATACTCAGCCTCGGTAGTGGAATCTACAGTCGTACTCTGTTTGAAACTCTTCCAACTAACTGCACTTCCATTACAAATGAATACAAACCTAGATGTAGACTTTCTATCATCGATATCTGATTGGAAATCAGAACAAGTATAACCATCCAATTGCAAGTCACCACCTCTATATATCAAGAATAAATCCTTAGTTCTTCTCAAGTACTTAAGGATACTCTTAACAGTTATCCAGTGTTCCAAACCTGGATTGCATTGATACTTGCTAGTCAAACTAACAGCATAAGCGATATCCGGCCTAATACACAGCATTGCATACATCAAACTTCCAATAGCCAAAGCATATGGAATCCTGGCCATTTTATCTCTTTCTTCGAGTGTCTTTGGGGACATCTCTTTAGAAAGGTGGATACTATGTCTCACTAGTAACAATCTTCTCTTCGAACCAAGCATGTTAAACCTCTTTAACACCTTTTCTAAGTATAGACTTTGGGATAAACCAATTATTCTTTTTGCTCTATCTCTATAGATGTGAATCCCAAGAGTATAGGTTGCCTCCCCTAAGTTTTTCATGGAGAATGTATTTGACAACCATACCTTTACAGTTGTCAACATACCTGTGTCATTACCCATCAACAAAATTACATATAGGACAAGGAAAGTGACAGAACTATCACTTACCTTCTTATATACACGTGGCTCATCCTCATTTTTTATAAAATCAAATGACTTAATGGCTTCATCAAAACATATGTTCCAACTCCTCAAAGCTTGTTTCAACCCATAAATGGATCGCTTTAGCTTGCGTACTCTGGAACCATCTTGGGATTCAAAACCCCCAAGTTATTCCATGAAAATGTTTTCTTCAATGTATCCATTGAGAAAAACTATTTTGACATCCATCTGCCAAATCTCATAATCATAGTATGCAGCTATTGCTAATAGAATCCTAATTGATTTAAGCATGGCAACAGGCGAGAAAGTCTCCTCATAGTCGATTCCTTGCCTTTAGCGAAATCCTTTTACTACTAGCCTTACTTTATAGGTCTCTACCTTTCCATTAGAACCAATTTTCTTCTCGAAAACCCATTTATTCCCTATAAGTACAATACCTTCAGGTGGGTCAACAAGATCCGAAACTTGATTCTTACACATGGAATCAATCTTGGATTTCATAGCATCAATCCATTCTGAAGAGTCTATATCTGATACAGCTTCTTCATAGGTAAGTGGATCATCTCCATGATCTACTTCTACATGAGTAGACAACTCTTGCTCTTCTTCATGAAGGAAATCATATCTCACTGGTGGGTGAGATACCCTGATTGATCTATGAGGAACAGCAGTAGATGTTTCATCAATAGGTGTAGGTTGACTAGATGGATCTATATCCATCTAATCTATTGGTTGGTCAGAATTCTCCAATTGTAACTCTATTTGCCTTCCTCTGCCTCCTTCTTGAACATACTATTGTTCAAGAAATATGGCATCTCTACTTAGCATAACCTTTTGTGATGTAGGCAAATAAAAATAATATCCAAAATTATATTTTGGATATCCAACAAATCGACCCTTTTCTAATCTAGTTTCCAATTTATCAGTGTTCAGCTTTTTGATATAAGCTGGACAATCCCAAATCGTAACATGCTTAAGACTTGGTTTTCTTCCATGACATATCTCATAAGGTGTGGAAGGTACAGATTTTGATGGAATCCTATTTAGAATATGCAAAGTTAATTCTAATGCAAATCCCTTAAAGGAGATTGGCATATCAGTATAGCTCATCATATTACGTACCATATCCAATAATGTGTGATTTCTCCTTTCAGATACACTATTCAGCTATGGTGTTCCAGGAGGAGTTAGTTGGGAAATAATGCCATGCTCTTTCAAGTATTCATCAAATTCAGTACTCAAGTATTCACCTCCACGATCTGATCGAAGAGCTTCAATACTTTTTCCTGTTTGATTTTCTACTTTAGTTTTAAATTCTTTGAACTTTTTAAAGGATTCATGTTTGTATTTCATCAAATACAAACACCCAAACCCTGATTTATCATCAGTAAAGGAAATAAAATAATGAAAATCGCCTCTTGTCATTTCTTTAAATGGACCACATACATCAATATGTATTAGCTCTAAAATATTTTCAGCTCTTAGTCCTTGTCCAACAAAGGGTGATCTAGTTATTTTGCCTTAACAGCAGGATTCATAAGTTGAAGTAGGTCCAGAACCTAATGAGGATAAAATCCCCATTTTCTCCAGTTTTGCAATCCTATCTTCTGCAACATGACCTAACCTTAAGTGCCAAATATATTTTGAACTTGAGTTGATTTTCACCATGGCATTGCATTCTTTTAGATTGCTATAATCTGGGTAGTTCCTTTTTCAGTGCCCATCCTCCTGGCAGTGGAAACACTTTCCTTTGCCTCCATCAGCTTTAGTCTTCTCTTTCTGTTTAGCTATTTTCATGGAAGGAACAGGAATCTGAGGTTTCTTTTTCTTATTACCCTTCTTCTTGTTGGACTTTTCAGCAGAAGATGATGCAATCAAAGCTACCTCTTTTCCTTTATTGCTTGGCATATTCTTTTGGGCAATAACCAGCATGTTGAGTAAACTAGCCAAGGTGCATTCCTATTTAGTCATATGGAAATTTGTCACAAAATTCCCATATGACTCAGGATGGGACTGAAGGATCAAATCCGTTTGCAGTTAGAAATCCATTTTAAAGTCAAGATGTTTCAGCTACTCAATCAGCCGAATCATCTTGTGGACATGATCCCCAATATTCTGTCCCTCAGACATCCTCATACAGAATAGCTGTCTAGATATCTCATACTTAGCATTCCTGCTGTGCTCACCATACAACTCTTGTAAGTGAAGGAGGAACTCACTCGTACTCTGCATGTTCTCATGCTGCTTCTATAACTCATTACTCATAGAAGCAAGTATGTAACACTTGGCTCTCATATCATACTCCTTCCATTTATCCAAAGTTTCATGTTCCTATTTTGTGGCCTCTAGAGATAAGGGACCAGGAACATTTTAGTTTAGAACATATCCTATATGTTCAAGGTTCAGGACAAGTTTCAAATTTCTTAGCCAATCAGAGAGATTAGGTCCTGTCAACCTATTGCGATCAAGTATGCTTGCAAGAATATTGTATGGCAGTGGTTGTGGTGTGCTCATTATTATCATAAAATTAACTGCATAAAATAACCAGATTAATTAGTAAATGTAAACCAAAATGATTATGGTCTTTTAATCAAATTGGTCCTCCCACTAACTCAGCAAATCCTACACTTCCAAAGTAGAAAACGAAAATCGTAGTTGGATGGATTTCTAGTGGGTGATTAAATTCTTATAATTCTATTGATCATCCTCAGGCACATCCATTATTAGAATTACAATTAACTATAAGTGAGCAACTCCTTGTCCATCACATCTCATGTGAGGTTTAATCCTTTACCTAGCCCCTAATGCTCAAAATCTCAGGCACATCCATTATTGACTTATCTTCCATTAGTTAAGTTGATCCCATTGAGCCAGTAAACATGTAAATAATTTTAATGTCCTCAGGCACATCCATTATTGGCCACCAAACCGTTTGCATATTTACAACATCTCATGCTTAACAATTATTCTTAAGAAAATCTCTTAAATTAATTGCATTATATGCAACTATTTAAAAAATCTTAAAATAATTGCCCCAAGGGAGGCCCCATGTTATAGTTGCATTAATTATATCATTTCTAACTTAATCATTTGTTTGGAAGATTTTGTAGTCGTCCTAATTACCATTAAGGTCTCACTTTGCACATTATCCAATTAGCATGCATATATCATATACTTGCATACATTCCCATACATCTCATGCATTCATGGATAATAAATAAATATGGCATGGTCATGGACTTTCTAAGGGATTCAATTCTGAGCCACCAAGAATCGAATCAGGGCATTCCTAGGTGCATTTCATTCATTCATTCATATTACAAAAGTTGCTGAAGGAGTACATAATCAACACTTGATCTTGAATTCCTCCCACTGGTCCCACCAATGCTCTTGACCTCCTTGATCTTCTTGCAATCTAATTACATAGTAATCATTGGCATACCAAGGCGAATTTATAAGAACTAAATAAATGAAATTACGACCCAAAAAATATTACAACCTTTATAATACATGCCTAAAATAAATTAATTAATTTACAACCCAAATAAACATAAAAGAAATAAATCCAATCACATTGGTCTTTTATAGTCCATGATTATCCATCATGCATATCACTATTTAACAATTAAATAAAACATACATACTTAAATTAAATTGAATATCTCATATTCAACTTAAAAATCTAGATTTGAATATGATTCAAACAAATTTAAAAATTTAGATTTGAATCACATTCAAATAAATTTAAAAACTTAAATTAAATTGAATATCTCATATTCAACTTAAAAATCCAGATTTGAATATGATTCAAACAAATTTAAAAATTCAGATTTGAATCACATTCAAACAAATTTAAAAAATCATATTTGAATCACATTCAAACAAATTTTAAAAATTCATATTTGAATCAAAATTTAATTGTATAATTAAAACTCCTAATTAAAAACTTTAATTAGTCATGGGCCTCATTATGAGCCTTGGAACCAAGAGCACAAACAAGCCCAAATAGCCATGCGTATGGATGGATGGATCAAACCATGCGCACCATGGTGTTCTTCCTCAAGATGCCAACTTTGTTGGTCCAGCCAGTAATAAAACAATCATCTCATGATCAAATCACACAATTAAATCATATAATCAACAATCCAAATAGTAAATATAGTGGCTTTGATAGTAATTGAAGGAGCAGAAGTATGAAAAACACAAGTTTAGATCACTGAATTCAAAAATTTTTCTCCTAGGGTCTCATGCATCATGCAAGATTTATTTTTATCTATTTAATTTCAATGATAAACAGCATATTAAAACTCTTTTAATATATTTTTGGGTCTACATTTGCCATTTAAGATTTTAGAATTAATAGATTAATTCATTAGAACCCTAGATTAGATCAAGAACAAGTGCACTAACCTTTTGATACACTGTAGTGTGTTTGGCACCTTTGGGATGTGCCTAGGACACCAGATGTTGTCCCTCTAGCTTGTCCACACCAAGATCACCAATGGCTGCCCCTTGAATAGCTTCTAAAGCTGTTCTAATCAATTAGAAAATCAGGTTTTGCCATTTGAGAGATTAAAAATGTAAACAGGACACTAGAAACGATTTTTAGTATTTTTAATATAAAAGATTGTTGCAAATCTCTTTGAATTGATGAGAGACGAAGAAGAAGAGAGGGAGAGGCTCCTTTGGGTGGTGGCACCAAAGAAGAATAGTAGCCTTGTTATTTTACTCTTTCATGACAACACATTATATAGCTAGGTCACCACTTAAAACCCTTGCCACATGTCACCTTTTGATTGGCTCTTAGTTTAAATGACCCAATCACATTGTGCCAAGTGTCAAACTTAAATTTAATCATGACTTTGATCATCTTACATGATTAAAAGACAATTAGCAAGCTTATGTGTGGTGCCATGTGTCACCATCTCATGGTGCCACATGTCACCCTGTGAAATGACCAAAATACCCCTGTGTCTTAATTTTGAGTTCTCAACCCAAAATAATTATTTCTCTTCTTCTAATAAATTTATATAAAATATAAATTAATTAATTAATCTCTATTAATTAATTTCTCATTAATTAAATTCATATTTAAACACTTTAAATATAAATTTAACTTATACTATACATCCAATAACCTAGATTTGGTTTCAAGCCATGCTAAGGACTTTGCAATCTAATTGCAAACTAAGCCTATTCAATTAATCAATTAAGCTCTTTAATTAATTAATTCAATCATATTTAATTTGGTGATTACTTGTGTATGTGTGTGACTTACTAGGCTCATCACTAATTGGCAATGAGACATGATATCAACTCTTAATATCATCAGAACTCTTTCTTACCATAAATGATTTCTCTAAATTATTTTATGCACCTCATTGACCATGGTTAACACCTAGCATAGCATGTCATGGCAACCCAACTAGTAATAAGGTTTACCTTAAATGAACCTATAATCATATTTTACCATGCACTAGAATCTCTCTGTTACAAAATCCCAATTCGAGCTGGTGTTAATGGTATGCCCTAAAGCGTATCATAAATAGGTTCACAATCGAGGATACTTCATAATATGGACATGACTTGTCCAGAAAGATTGTATTCATGTTTGTTCCCAAGTTATTTATATGAGATATAAATAAGATGGAATTGTGAGTCTCATGCCATATGACAAATATGATAGGCACTTATACATGATAAGTAGGTCGAAACAATGACACTTATGACAAGCACATGGAGTTTACTCTTGTCAATGTATTGTCATAAATCATATCAGTGCATATAATCTTTAGACCTGAGATAGCACAGTTATCTTATATATAGGTGGTTTGAGTTTGATACTGCTTTTATACTTGTACTGTGTATGGGTATATGGGCATGTGTTGGCTCCTACTAGTTATATATAGAGGTAGGTGTTGATCAAAATGGAATCTGTTCCTTTAAATAAATAGGGATAAAATCCTATGTTCATTTAATTATTCTTGATGTTTCAAGTTCCTGGCCAGGACAGATAGATTTAATCAGAAAAGAGTTTCTGATGAGAAAATCTTTTTAATCAAGAACTGGAATTAAAAGAGAACATAATATTCATAGCAAATAGGGTTTGACATAAACCATGACTCCAGCTTAAATTGGGATTTTGTAACAGAGAGATTCTAGTGCATGGTAACATATGATTATAGGTTCATTTAAGGTAAACCTTTTTACTGATTGGGTGACCATGGCATACTATGCTAGGTGTTAACCATAGTCTATGAGGTGCATAAAATGATTTAGAGAAATCATTTATGGTAAGAAAGAGTTCTGATGATATTAAGAGTTGATATCATGTCTCATTGCTAATTAGTGATGAGCCTAGTAATTCACACACATACACAAGTAATCACCAAATTAAATATGATTTAATTAATTAATTAAAGAGTTTAATTGATTAATTAAATAGGTTTGATTTGCAATTAGATTGCAAAGTCTCTAGCATGACTTGAAACCAAATCTAGATTATTAGATGTATAGTATAAGATAAATTTATATTTAAAATGTTTAAATATGAATTTAATTAATGAGAAATTAATTAATAAAGATTAATTAATTAATTTATATTTGATATAAATTGATTAAAAGAGGAGAAATAATTATTTTAAGTTAAGAACTCAAAATTAAGACACAGGGGCATTTTGGTCATTTCACAGGGTGACATGTGGCACCATGAGATGGTGACACATGGCATTACACATAACCTTGCCAAATGTTTTTAATCATGTAAGATGATTAAAATTAATATTAAATATAGGTTTGACACTTGGCACAATGTGATTGGGTCAATTAAACCTGAGCTAATCAAAAGGTGACATGTGGCAAGGGTTTTAAGTGGTGACCTTGCTATATAAGTGTTGTTATGAGAAGGAAAATAACATAAGTTACTGCTCCTCTTGTGCCGCCACACAAAGGCTCCTCTCCCTTCACTTCTTCTTCATCTCTCATATATTCCAAGAGATTAGAAAATAATCTCTTGAATTAAAATTACTAGAAATCATTTCTAGTGTCCTGTTTACATCTTTAATCTCTTAAAAGGCAAAACTTGATTTTCTAATTAATAGAAAAAGCTTTAGAAGCTGTTCAAGGGCTACCATAGGTGAACTTGGTGTGGACAAGCTAGAGGGACAACATCTGTTGTCCTAAAGACGCATCCCAAAGACCCAAATATGCTGTAGTGCATCAAGAGGTTAATGTATTTGTTCTTGATTTAATCTAGGGTTCTAAAATTAATCTGATTAATTCTAAAATCTTAAATGGCAAATACAGATCCAAAAACATATTAAATGAGTTTTAATATATTGTTTATCATTGAAAATAAATAGATAAAATAAATCTTGCATGAAACATGTGATCCTAGGTGAAAAATTTTTGAATTTCAATGGTGTAAACTTGTGTTTTTCATGCTTCCGCTCCTTCAGCTGGAGTCATGGTTTATGTCAAACTCCATTTGCTATGAATATTGTGTTATCTTTTAATTCCAGTTCTTGATTAAAAAGATTTTCTCATCAGAAACTCTTTTCTGATTAAATCTATCTGTCCTGTCCAGGAACTTGAAACATCAAGAATAATTAAATGAACATATAATTTTATCTCTATTTACTTAGGGTAACAGATTCCATCTTGATCAACATCTACCTCCATATATAACTAGTAGGAGTCAACATATGCCCATATACTCACACACAGTATAAGTATGAAAGCAATATCAAACTTAAACCACCTATATACAAGATAACTGTGCTATCTTAGGTCTAAAGATTATATGCACTGATATGATTTATGACAATATATTGACAAGAGTAAACTCCATGTGCTTGTCATAAATATCACTGGTTCGGCCTACTTATCATGTATAAGTGCCTATCATGTTTGTTATATGGCATGAGACTCACAATTCCATCTCATTTACATCTCATATAAATAACTTGGGAACAAACATGATTGCAATCTTTCTAGATAAGTCATGTCCTTATTGTGAAGTATCCTCGATTGTGAACCAATTTATGATACTTTGTGCTAGAAATACTGTCACTCATATTATTAACAACTTAAGAATAATATTTCTAACAAAATATCAATGGACTTTTTCTATTACATATAAATATATTATGCAAACGAAAAAGTGAAAATGCCTTTTATTAATAAAACATGTACAAGATACATTCTAAATGATATGCTCTAGGGCATACTACTAACACGCTTGCCTTTGTCACCCTCTCTTATAGAGGCATGACTTTCTACTTCCTCCTTACTAGCCCTTTGCGATTCAAACTTCATTCTGTAACCTAAATAGACAGGAAAATAGATCTGAATTAGTGTCACCTCGACTCTTAATGGATGCAATGCATGACATGCACTTTATATTCTTCTATCTATCTAGGTCTAGGAACACCTAAACTTGCTCTGATACCACTAAATGTAACACCCCTTACCCGATCTATGGTGTAGTCCAGCAAATGAATGTCACATCCTTTGCCAAAGCACTTAGTCTTATATTAGTTCATTTCCTTGTCACATTGAGTCTGTTATAATTCAATTCAGAAATTTTTTTTTAGCAAAACTACAAGAGTCTCCCCTTTTTATTGATATTTTCCCTGTTAAAATATTTACCTGTTCAAATTTTTTCATAACACAATCTCGAATTTCATCACTATTCTTTATCATAAATCATGTTTCCATATCATTCATATTCATTCCTTACATGAAATTATCTCATTTCATTAATTTACAAAATGTACATAATTTACATAACTTTTATACCTCTCAAAATTTAATTACAGCATGTGCATCTGTGGATCCTACCAAAATGGTATGCTAAGGTGACACCAATTCCTACTGCAGATCTGTCATCAAAATCCCAGTCCAATATCTACTGGGTCTTATTTCCAGCACCTGTGCAAGGAAGAACCATTGCGCTAAGCATTTTCTGCTTAGTGGTGCAATAATACAATAAAATGCAATATATATAAAATAAATTAACTAACATGTTGTGTGGAGTAAGCATAATTCACATATGAGTTTTCATAAAACAATTTGATAGTAATGTGGGTTTTATAATGCTAAATGTTTATAACCTCTACATATGTTTACAATGTAATAAATTCTAGGTATTTTCCATATTTTCATGATCTTCGGAATCGTTCCTTTTAGAGAATCTTTACTTTTCTTTACTTTGTTGCACAACTTTCTTGCTTACTTTCAGTGCCCAAAGTAACTTCGAACAGAGAGTTAAGACTGGATACGTGGGTATACTGGCACTATACACTCAGTGTCTGCTGGCCATCATATCGTCGGACACTCGATGTGTCCGATATGTAACACCCCTATATTCGGTAGTGCGTTTTACTGGCACTATACACTCAGTGTTTGTCTGGATAACTAGGATGCCTGGAATTATACTTAAATATTAGTGAGGAGACATAAAATAATGAAATACAATAAAAGAAAACACAAGAAAAATTAAGAAAAAATAAAAGAGAGAAAATGAAACTAAGTTAAACGAGCCGAAAATCGTAGCGATGGGTGACGACATCGGAAAGTTGTGGCGTAGACCATTGATAAGCCCTGGAACGCGGGGAACCCTGGAAAATATTTTTAAGACTTAGATAAACATCTATTGAAGTATAAATGATATTAGAAATATCAAAGAAAAATTAATTAATTAGTACAAAGGAAAATGAAAAATCGAGAAACCAACAAAAATCGGTGTTACCGAAAAATCAGAAATACAAACCGAATAGGGACATTTTGGTCAATTGACCCCCCGAGTTGACTTAGCAAAATGACCAATCTCTCCACAATAAAAACTTGATCCTATGGCTCTATAACATACCCCACTATGTGGTTTACCACAAGTTTCACAAAGTCGATCTGACAGCGCATTTATGGGTTTCTGCTGAGTTTGCTGATCCGATCGGGGTGGTTTCTGTCTGGAAAATCTATCTCTACCTGATTCGCATGAGCTAGATCCTCCAAAGTGCTTTCTTTTTCCTGACCCACTATCAGGAACTTGATCAGTAGTCTTTCTAATTTTCTCTTTTTCTTCTGTACCCTTTTTAACTGTTTCTTCATTCTCAATTCTTTCTAGTTCTAGGGCTTGCGATATTAGCTCTGAGAAATTCTAGTGTCGGAACCCCATAACTTGCATTCTTAGACTAGGCCTTAACCTGGCCTCAAAACGTTTACATCTGTCTCTAGGAGTTGTAAGCAGGCTTCCTGCATAATGACTCAATCGAGAGAAGTTTCTCTCATATTCTGCCACTGTTCTGTCCCCTTGCTTCAGACTTAAGAACTCATGTAGCTTCTTGTCCATATAGGCATCTGGGACATATTTTTGTCTGAATTCTCTTAGAAAGTCATTCCATGTCAGCACTAGAGGTTCCACCAAACTATGGGGAATGGTTTTCCACCAGTCATATGCATCCCCATGTAGAAGTGAGATTGAGTACTCAAACTTCAGCTCATCGGTGCAGTGCAGCTTCCTAAAAACTCTTTCCATCCTTTCCAACTATTGTTCTGCCTCTAGCGGATCCATTGTCCCCTTGAATTCAGTAGCTCCATATTTAATTAGCTTATCATACTGCCTAGCTGAAGGCTGTGGCTGTACCACTGGTGTCTGCAGTGGGACTTGAGTAGGCATATTACCAGCCATTTGTTGGAACATTGCAGCCATCTGCTGTGCAAATTGAGCAGGGAACTGCGGTACTGAAGGGGCTGGTGCAGCTAATTCACTCACATTGTGAAGAACTGGGGCATCCCCTTGTACCTCAGCTTCTATTGATTGATCGACTGAACAATCTCCTTCTTCCATAGTTAATTTGAGGATATTATACCTCCTAAATAAATAACACAAGGAGATTTCCTCCCGTTAGTGCATATTTATAATGTAATGTACTGTACGTATCAAACAATGACATTGAGCAGTTGTATTATGAAGAAAGAATATTCAAATTATAGGTCAAAACAGAATTTAAAAACTTGCTCAGATACCACTAAAACATGTCACACCCTACCCCCTCGGTAAGGCATAACATGATCCCGTAGTATACCTAATGAATTACCAAACTTCGTCTACTGATAACCCATTAAATATACTACAAGGGATTTTAAACCTTTTCTTATTTCTTTTTATAGTGGTGAGCACTATTGACAGGTGTTAAAATATTTTTAACTGAAGTGAAAACAATTAACAAATCTGAGTATTAGTGATTTCTGTAAAAATTTTAGCAGAGTGCCGTCTGTATTTTTAATAAAGTAGTTCTTCAAAAACCTGTAAAAAACACTTCCAATAGTTTGTTCAATCCTAACTCCAATAGTAGTTCAACACAATAAATTTCTCAACATTTATCAACTCAGTTCAACATCAATTTTCCAGTGTTTCCAAAAGATGAGATAAGATAAATATATCACAATATTTTTACAGGCCAAAATAATTTACAATTTTAGTTTACAACTGCTCAAGACCAAGTACAATATATACATACAGAGGGAATACACTACAACAAAAGCTAAAAAATATGGTATACTTAATATACCCGATGAAATATCAAAATGCAGCACAAGCAGCCTACTCTGCTGATCTGTCCGTCTGTCTACCTGCAACAGCAATGAAAAAGCTATCGCTAAGTAAAATTTACTCAGTGGTGCACAATAACAATTTAAAATGCGGTATATAAAAATTTTATTGACAATTTACAATTCAAACAATTCGCAATTTTTCAAAGCTCACATAACACAAATTTGATTAACCAATTGAATAACACAGTGTTGCAAATCAATAACACAACTTAGGTCATACCACAAATAATTTTGAACATGCCGTGTTGTACATCACGACAAGGCATACTCACCCCACTAATCAAAATCAATGAGGGAGGTGGCTAGCTAGCTAATGAGAACTCATCCATACTCGCCTCAGACTGATAAGTCAAAGAGGAAGGAATATAGTCATACTCACCCCATAAATAGAAGAGGAACATAGTAATATTGTCATGCCAAGTGTGGATCAAAACAATTCCAAATCACAATATTTAATATTTCATAAAAACCAAAAATCACATTTTATCTCAAAATTTCCATTTGCAAAGTAGGCAACACAATAATTTCTAAATAATATTCCTAAAGCCAAAACAATAAAAAAAAAACTATTCATAACTTATTTCTCCAAATAAATTTTCTAGTAAAAGCAGTGAATATAAAAAAAATAGTGTACAAACCTCGGATGAGTCGCCTCTTGGCCTTGACTCAATGTTTCTTATGCTCTTCAATATCCTTTTCTACTGAAACACACAACTTAAAGTGTTTCAATGCTCAGTTAAATTGTTTCTAATGATAAGGTTTCATAATTAAATTTTATTGATACTACTCCTTTCATTAGTCAACCTACAATATTGACCCTTGATGCACTCTAGGTGAATTGGGTTTAATGTTACCAATATGTCACATTTTGCATTTCAATATGCTACCAATATAGTGTAATTTATCATTTTTACAAGTTGGCATTCATTGCCAAATTATTTCAAGCATCATTGTATGTAAATGTAAAGTTCTCAATTTTTGTGTGCTAGATTGGTCTAGCTTAAAGTCCTATTTCTCTTAGTTTTTAGCCTTTGCTCAAAGAAGCAAAATTGTAGCTCTATGTCTTATTGCACTTAGAGCAAAATTTTAGGTCATTCTGAGTTATATAGACCAAGATATGGTCAATTTACTAAAACTGGACAGATTGCACCTTTAGTGCAAAATTTGTTCAATTTTAGGTCACTTTTAGTTGTGGCAATTTTAGTACTCGAACTTGTGCAAGCTATTTGGCTTGCTTATGGTCATTTCTGGGCTTTGATGTTTTCATAAGAGTTGTAGCTCTATGTCTAATCTATTCATGGTAAAAAGTTCAGGTCATTTGGACTGTTTTGAGTGAGTTATGGCCAAAACACTAACTGTTGCCCAGATGGTCAATTTTTAGACTTTCAAGTCACTAATTCGGATTTGGTCATTTTTAAAGTCAGTTTCTAGGCAGAATTTTGGCAACATTTCTGCATGAAAGTTGGCCTATTTGGTGTCTAGTTTCACCCCCTATTGGCCTCATACCAATTGGGTTCACAGTTTTGCACGTTTTACAAAATTAAGGTGCTGTCAACATATACAACCTGCATTTGAATATCACACTTCCAATTTTGACAATCCTCCTCCTCCCAATACTTCAACATTTAATCATGGCACTTCTATATATATTGTACACGATTCCAACAAGGTATTTTGAACAGAACACTTAAGTGTTCAATGCACATAATACACCATTCAAGTTCAACATTTACTTCCACCAAAATTCAACATACCTCAATATCAATCCTACACATACACTTCCATGGCAATTATACAAACTGCCCACCATTTAACACCATCATATTTCATTGATAAATTTCATAAACTCACACATAAATTCATGATATTTAAGGCTACCCAACATGGCAGTTTACTAAAGCATCAAAGTCCCACTATTAAACCCTTAATTCAAGCACCAACATACACATACTTGGATATTAACTTACTACAACTTCCATTTGAGTTAATCAACCTTAATTTCCATCCATTAAATATAAGAATAAGTCACTAACCATGCATTTTCATGGCTGCCAAAACTAAGGTTCACCAATACTTAATCATGTCCTCAATTTTTCTTAGCAGTTCAACTTACCCAAAGCTCAACACAAGGATTAGTGAAGGAAAATAGAAAGATTAAGCACACCTTTATTTGGAGCTTGCTAAACCTCACCAAAACTTCTTCTTTTTGCTTCCTACATGCTGCCCATGAGGTAAGGACAAGTTCTTGTGAAGGCACCTTGTGGTTTTGTGTGGAAAAATGGTGAGGATTGAGAGCTTTGATTGAAACCTTCCATGGAGATTTTGAGAGAATACGTTTCCGCCATGGTTGTGCAAAATGAAGAAAATGAATGTTGAAGTGGTCATTGCTATCCACTTATGGGTATTTATAGCCCCACTAAGGTCCACTAATAATAATTAAACATTAGTTTAATCCAAGGTTTCAATATTTGCAAACTAATCCCCCATTTCTCTTTTAATTGCATTTTATTTTTAATTTCATTTTTCATGGAGTTCCAAATATTTAATACCACTTATTTTTAATGGACGTTTAGGTTAAAAGTCCATTCTAGGTGTTAATGACCAAAATGCCCCTCTTTGATTTATATTTCAGATTTTTCGATATTACCAACTAACTCCTTGTACCGCCGATTTCTTTAATTTTTGTTTTTTTGTTATACTAACTTATTATTTTTTCTTTGACATTTTTAATGTCAGTTACACCTCAGTAAACCTTTAATTATGTCCCAAAAATATTTTCCAGGGTCCCTCGCTGTCCAAGGCTAGTCAACGGTCCTTGCCGTAACTTCCCGGTGCGGTCACCCATCGCTATGGGTTCGGCTCGTTTAACCTAGTTTCATTTTCTCTCTTTTATTTTTCTTTAATTTTTCTTGTATTTTCTTTTTATTTATTTCATCATTTTATGAATGTTTAATATCACTGAAGTGTAGTTCTAGGCATCCTAGCTGTCCAGATAGACACTGATCACCGAAATAGTAGAACGCACTACCGAACATAGGGATGTTACAATTCTCCCCCCTTAAAATAAATTTCATCATGAAATTTTACCTGGCATCAGTCTCTGAACAGCTGTGGGTGCTGTCTCCTTATGTCCTCTTCACGTTCCCAAGTATCTTCCTGGTCTGAATGATGGTCCATAACATCTTAACCAAATGTATACATTTATTTCTCAGCTGCTTCACCTCATGTACTAAGATCTTTCTGAGTTTCCCCATCATACATTGAATTTAAATTCATTTCACCTTTTTAAAGGTAAGCAATTTTGTGTACTAATAAATCCACTCCTTCTAGGATCTGGTGTGATCCTATGGAGTGAGAATTTAGTTTTCTCCTTTCTATATGATCATATAATCTTCTTTCCTTTGAATTTGTGTAAGACTTTTAACAATCTAATATAACATTTATTTGTTTATACAACACTAATCTTTTCTTACTATCGCTCTGTCTAATATTTCGAGTCATGTTCCCTTCTTGAATGACCATTGAGGTCATGTTAAAATTATTTATCTAATTATTGGTCCTTTGACCATTCTAGTCAACAATCTTGCTCACGTTCATAACATTTCTTTGTTATATCTGAACTAACTGTTCAAATTTTTACTTCCATAACTTTTTTTATCTATTAATATTCTATAACTTGCTTCCTTTTGTACTAAACTATAACCTTTCAATATTCTAACTTTTGAGTTTTAAATCCCTAAGTAGGATTTTCAAACTCATTTCGAACAATAAAATTCTATCCTAGCATAACTATAACAAACAGATGCCGTTGGCAACTATTCTCATCTTGGTGTACTATCGAGTAGTACATAGCTCTACACAATAATCTCAAGTCAGTACTGTAATCTGCAGCTTACAATACAAACATTAAGAACATTGCATAGTTATTACGATACATTCCAATAGATCAAACTTTCCTATATTTTATCCTTCTCGAATTCACTAATATCCGAAACTTATTCTGATTATAATATCTATTGACAATTACTAACTATAACATCTTTGCCCTCATCTAGAGCAATTCCATTATTGTAACTTACTTTTAGGTAACTAAATTTTTTTTTTTTATACGAGGGATAGCAGGAAGGCAAACAATGCTTGCACTAATGTAAAAGTATGTAGACCCCGGGTAAAATAATACATACTTAGTTAAAAATTAAAAAAGTACCAGCAAAAATGTTAGAAGTTTCAGCCTCTTTCCTTTGCTATATAGTGTATATTCTAGCTGAAGCATCACCTTGTTTTGGTTGATTCACAATACTCTGACTTCTAGGTGTACTACCCCTACCTCTACCTCTACTTTTACTAACTGATGGTGAACTCTTTGGGGTAGAAACTTGGGCTGATCTCTCTGGTGTAGTAAATGATCCAGAACGGCGTGGATATATACAATCCTTAGCAAAATAGCCAATCTCTCCATAATTAAAACATGCTCCTATAGCTCTATAACTTACCCCACTATTTAGTTTACCACAAGTTTCACAAAGTCGATCTGATAATGCATTTCTGGGTTTCTACTGAATTTGCTAATCCAATCGGGGTGGTTTCTGTCTAGAAAATCTATCTCTACCTGATTCGCATGAGCTAGATCCTCCAAGGTGCTTTCTTTTTCCTAACCCACTATCAGGAACTTGATCAGTAACCTTTCTAATTTTCTCTTTTTCTTCTATACCCTTTTTAACTCTTTCTTCATTCTCAATTCTTTATAGTTCCAGGGCTTACGATATTAGCTCTGAGAAATTCTGGTGTCAAAACCCCACAACTTGCACTCTTAGACTAGGCCTTAACCCGGCCTCAAAATGTTTACATCTGTCTCTAGGAGTGGTAAGCAGGCTTCCTGCATAATGACTCAATCGAGAGAAGTTTCTTTCATATTCTGCCACTGTTCTGTCCCCTTGCTTCAGACTTAAGAACTCCTGTAGCTTCTGGTCGACATTGGCATCTAGGACATATTTTTGTCTAAATTCTCTTAGAAAGTCATCCCATGTCAGCACTGGAGGTTCCACCAAACTATGGGGAAAGGTTTTCCACCAGTCATATGCATCCCCCTGTAGAAGTGAGACTGAGTACTCAAACTTCAGCTCACCGGTGCAGTGCAGCTTCCTAAAAACTCTCTCCATCCTTTTCAACCATTGTTCTGCCTCTAGCAGATCCACTATCCCCTTGAATTCAGCAGCCCCATATTTAATCAGCTTATCATACTGCCTAGCTGAAGGCTGTGGTTGTACCACTGGTGTCTACAGTGGGACTTGAGTAGGCATATTATCAGCCATCTGTTGGAACATTGTAGCCATCTGCTGTGTAAATTGTGCAGGGAACTGCGGTACTGAGGGGGCTGGTGCAGCTGATCCACTCACACTATGAAGGGCTGGGGCATCCCCTTGTACCTCAGCCTCTATTGATTGATCGACTGAACGATTCCCTTCTTCCATAGTCAATTTGAGGATATTATACCTCCTGAACAAATAACACAAGGAGATTTCCTCCCGTTAGTGCATATTTATAATGTAATGTATTGTATGTATCAAACAATGACATTGAGCAGTTGTACTATGAAGAAAGAATATTCAAATTACAGGTCAAAACAGAATTTAAAAACTTGCTATGATACCACTAAAACATGCCACACCCTACCCTTCCGTAAGGCATAACATGATCCCGTAGTATACCTAATGAATTACCAAACTTCATCTACTGATAACACATTAAATACACTACAAGGGATTTTAAACCTTTTCTTATTTCTTTTTACAGTAGGGAGCACTATTCATAGGTGTTAAAATATTTTTAACTGAAGTGAAAACAATTAAAAAATCTTGGTATTAGTGATTTCTATAAAAATTTTGGCAGAGTGCCATCTGCATTTTTAATAAAGCAATTCTTCAAAAACCCATAAAAAGCACTTCCAATAATTTGTTCAATCCCAACTCCAATAGTAGTTCAACACAATAAATTTCTCAACATTTATCAACTTAGTTCAACATCAATTTTCCAGTGTTTCCAAAAGCTGAGATAAGATAAATATATCAAAATATTTTTACAGGCCAAAATAATTTAGAATTTTAGTTTACAGGTGCTCAAGACCAAGTACAATATATACATATAGAGCACATACAATACAACAAAAATTATAAAATATGGTATACTCAATATACCCAGTGAAATCTCAAAATATAGCACAAGTAGCCTACTCTGCTGCTCTGTCAATCTGTCTACCTACGACAGTAATTAAAAAGCTTTCGCTGAGTAAAATTTACTCAGTGGTGCATAATAACAATTTAAAATGCTGTATATAAAACTTTTATTGACAATTTACAATTCAAACAATTCACAATTTTCAAAGCTCACATAACACAAATTTAATCAACCAATTGAATAACACAGTGTTGCCAATCTATAACACAACTTAGGTCATGACACAAATAATTCTGAACATGCACTGTTGTACACCACGACAAGGCATACTCACCCCACTAATCAAAATCAATGAGGGAGGTGGCTAGCTAGCTAATGAGAACTCATCCATACTTACCTCAGACTGACAAGTCAAAGAGAGAGGAATATAGTCATACTCACCCTATAAATGGGGGAGGAACATAATAATAATGTCAAGCCAAGTGTGGATGAAAATAATTCCAAATCACAATATTTAATATTTCATACAAACCACAAATCACATTTTATCTCAAAATTTCCATTTGCAAAGTAGGTAACACAATAATTTCCAAATAATATTTCCAAAGCCAAAACAATAAAAAAAAAAAAAAAAACTATTCATAGCTCATTTCTCCAAATAAATTTTCTAGTAAAAGCAGTGAATATAAAAAAAATATTATGCATAGACCTTAGATGAGTCGCCTCTTGGCCTTGACTCAATGTTCCTTATGCTCTTCAATATCCTTTTCAACTGAAACACACAATTTAAAGTGTTTCAATGCTTAGTTAAATTGTTTCTAATCATAAGGTTCCATAATTAAATTTTATTGATACTACTCATTTCATTAGCCAACCTATAATGTTGACCCTTGATGCACTCTAGGTGAATTAGGTTTAATGTTACCAATATGTCACATTTTGCATTTCAATATGCTACCAATATAGTGTAATTTACCATTTTTACAAGTTGGCATTCATTGCCAAATTATTTCAAGCATCATTGTATGTAAATGTCAAGTTCTCAATTTTTGTGTGCTAGATTGGTCTAGCTTAAAGTACTATTTCTCTTGGTTTTTAGCTTCTAGTCAAATAAGTAAAATTGTAGCTCTATTTCTTATTGCACTTGGGGCAAAATTTTAGGTCATTCTGAGCTGTATAGACCAAGATATAGTCAATTTACTAAAGCTGGACAGATTGCACCTTTAGTGCAAAATTTGGTCAATTTTAGGTCACTTTTAGTTCTGGCAGTTTTAGTACCCGAACTTGTGCAAGCTATTTAACTTGCTTATGGTAATTTTTGGGCTTTGATGTCTTCATAAGAGTTGTAGCTCTATGTCTAATCTATTCATGGTAAAAATTTCAGGTCATTTGGACCTGTTTTGAGTGAGTTATGGCCAAAACACTAAATGCTGCCCAAATGGTCAATTTTTAGACTTTCAAGTCACTAATTCGGATTTGGTCATTTTTAAAGTCAGTTTCTAGGCAGAATTTTTGCAACATTTCTGCATGAAAGTTGGCCTATTTGGTGTCTAGTTTCACCCCCCATTGGCCTCATACCAATTGGGTTCACAGTTTTGCACATTTTACAAAATTAATGTGCTGCCAACATACACAACCTGCATTTGAACATCACACTTCCAATTTTGACAATCCTCCTCCTCCCAATACTTCAACATTTAATCATGGCACTTTTATATATATTGTACACGATTCCAGCAAGGTATTTTGAACACTCAAGTGTTCAATGCACACAATACACCATTTAAGTTGAACATTTACTTCCACCAAAATTCAACATACCTCAATATCAATCCTACACATACACTTCCATGACAATTACACAAACTGCCTACCATTCAACACCATCATATTTCATTGATAAATTTCATAAATTCACACACAAATTCATGTTATTTAAGGTTGCCCAACATGGTAGTTTACTAAAGCATCAAAGTCCCACTATTAAACCCTTAATTCAAGCACTAACATACACATACTTGGATATTAACTTACTACAACTTCTATTTGAGTTAATCAACCTTAATTCCCATCCATTAAATATAAGAATAAGTCACCAACCATGCATTTTCATGGCTGCCAATACTAAGGTTCACCAATACTGAATCATTTCCTCAATTTTTCTTAGCAATTCAACTTACCCAAAGCTCAACACAAGGATTAGTGAAGGAAAATGGAAAGATTAAGCACTAACCTTTATTTGGAGCTTGCTAAACCTCACCAAAACTTCTTCTTTTTTCTTCCTACATGCTGCCGATGAGGTAAGGACAAGTTCTTGTGAAGGCACCTTGTGGTTTTATGTGGAAAAATGGTGAGGATTGAGAGCTTTGATTGAAACCTTCCATGGAGATTTTGAGAGAATATGTTTCGGCCATGGTTGTGCAAAATGAAGAAAATGAATGATGAAGTGGTCATTACTGTCCACTTATGGGTATTTATACCCCCACTAAGGTCCACTAATTGTCCACTAATAATAATTAAACATTAGTTTAATCCAAGGTTTCAATATTTGTAACTAATCCCCCATTTCTCTTTCAATTGCATTTCATTTTTAATTTCATATTTCATGGAGTTCCAAAAATTTAATACCACTTATTTTGAATGGATATTTAGGTGAAAAGTCCATTCTAGGTGTTAATGACCAAAATGGCCCTCTTCGGTTTATATTTCAGATTTTTCGATACTACCGATTAACTCCTTGTATCGCCGATTTCTTTAATTTTTGTTTTTTGTTATACTAACTTATTAATTTTTCTTTGACATTTTCAATGTCAATTACACCTCAGTAACCCTTTAATTATGTCCCAAAAATATTTCCCGGGGTCCCCCGCGGTCCAAGGCTAGTCAATGGTCCTCGCCATAATTTCTCGGTGTGGTCACCCATCGCTACGGGTTCGGATCGTTTAACCTAGTTTCATTTTCTCTCTTTTATTTTTCTTTGATTTTTCTTGTATTTTTTTTTATTGGTTTTTCATAATTTCTAGGCATCCTAGCTGTCCAGACAGACACTGGTCGCTGAAACAGTAGAACGTACTACCGAACATAGGGGTGTTACAGAACCAAGCTTTCTCCCAAAGTCTCCCATGGCCGTCCACCATGCAATAGCCAATCCACCATCTTCAAGCCACAAATTCTTCTAAATTTCTTCACTAAAGTTGTTCTATACAACTTAGGCAGCACTTAGGGAACAAGAAAGAAGGGTTTTAGTGAAGTCTTGGTCAAGCTTCAAAAGTGGTAAGTGTGTGTTTTCATTACTTGTTTCATTAAAATTGTAACTAAGGTTATGGTGAGTTAGATAATAGAAAAAGTTGAAGGATTTATTGAGTTAGTGAATTGTTCAAACTTTGGCAGCCCTCATGTCCATGGAAGTTGATTTATTTCTACATGTAAATGGTAGTTTTAGGTGTTGAATTATGTAACACCCCGAACCTCCGAGTTATGAATAGTACTATTTTTAGTCCGTGACTAGTATTATTTAAAGACACCTTGAGGACCAAAAATAAATAAAAAATTAATTGAGACAGACACAATAAAAATTCAAATGAACCAAAGACCTAAGGATTTAACGGGTATCAAAAAATAAAAAAAAGGATTATAACCCGATAAGGGGCATTTTGGTCAATTCACTACAAGAGTTGACTTTTGACCAAAATATAAATTAAATAAAATAAAAATAAAATATTGAATTATGAAGAAATATTGAGGGAAAAATTAGAGCAAAAGTGAAAAGAAAATAAAAGAGGCAAAAATCTAGAATTTAAATTCGATTTTTTTAACCTAATTAAAATTTAAGGGACCAATGGGCTTTGGACAACTCATTAAATGAATTAAAAAGGAATAAATAAGTATAAAAGAAGACAAGACCCTCCCTTTCTTTCCCATTTAGTTACCACCCACTCTTTTTCCTTCTTTCTTTCTTTCTTTCTTCTTCTTCCTTCTTTCTCCATTGACACCCATTCTCAAAACTCAATTCCTTGCTTTTCCTCTATGGGTTTTGCATCTAATTGGTAGAGCGCATCAAATTAATATTTGATTTAAAAATTAAAAGCAAGGGGAAATAAGAGATTAGAAGAAAATAGAAGATTTAGGGAGTTGGAAAGAAGTCATCAAGAGATAAGTTCTTTAATGCTCATTTTGTTATACAAACCTTAAATAAGTTAGATTATGATGAACTTTCATAAGAAAATGAAATGAAACATGCATGGAACCTAAACTAGAGTTTTGGACAAATTAGAGAAAAATTAGGGTTTGATATATTTCAATGAAAATGATGATGAAATCAAGCTTAGTTGAAGTAGTATGCATGATTAGAGTAAAGAAATTGCATGAAATGTGTATAAATTTAATTATGGGAGATTAGGGTTCATGGAAAAATTGGGTTTTGGTACTAGAGAGTGAAATTGGTGTGTGTAATGTTAAATTATGATCATTTGAGGTTTATTTAGTTTGAATTGACATTGGGTTGATGAATGGAAGTAATGAAATGGCAGGATTAGGGAAAATTACAAACTTTGGTATTTGAAAATTGTGGGGTTTGTCCTAGGAAGTGCCATTGATGTGTCAATGCTAAATTATAGTCATTTTGAGTGAATTAAATGTGAAATGAGGTTGGTTAGAGGAAATAATTGAAGAAATGAAAATTTTAAACCTAGGGCAGAATTTACACACTGAGTTCAGTGTGTTTGACAGCCCATAAATTGAGCTACACAACTCCAATTGGTGTGAAACCAATTGAAAATGAAACTTAAGACATAGGGCTAGAATTTTCATGAAGAGACCCACCCCAGAGACTGCCCAGAAATTGCCTAAACCTTGGCTTGAACTTAGAGACACAATTCTAGAACCTGCAGAATTTGACCATATGAACAGTAAACTTTGAATGGCCATAACTCTCTCTAGAAAACTCTGATTTAGGCGATTCTTGAATCGATGGAAACCTAAGACATAGTAGAACATTTCATATTGACGAACTTGAGGCCAAATTATGGACTTAACCAAATCAAATTGCTGAGAAAATTTGAATCATCGAATTTACAGAATTGCAGATTTACCATACAAACAGTAAAGTTTGCATAGCCATAACTCTCTCTAGAAAACTCCAATTTTGGAAATTCTTGAACAGATGGAAACCTAAGACATATTAGAACATTTCATATGAAGAACATTAGACCAAATTATGGACTTAACTTGATCAAATTGCTGAATGAATTTGGATTGATAAATCTGCCAGAACTAAATCTGCAGTATGAACAGTGACGTGAACAGTAATTGTGTTTTGGACATAACTTGAGCTACACAGCTCTGAATTAGGTGATTCAAAAAGGAAAATAAAGTTAAGACCTAGATGAACAATTTTCATGAAGAACACCTCACCAAATTATGATCGAAACTAGGTAAAAATTGGGTTCAAAGATTGGGGCACCAAGTTGTCCAAAACCAAAATTTTCTAAAATTTGCAAAGCTAACTTGGGATGCATTAGACATGCATGTAAGGAGTTTTTGGCAGCAATTGAGATTGGTATTGAGGTATTTTATTTGTGTATTTTTAGTAAAAAAAGAAGTTGAAATGGACAAGGAATAGTGAGTAAAGAGAAAGGAGAGCATTGAAGGTTTGTGCATAACTAACCTTTTCTTCATTTTTAAACTTGTAAATTTCTTGGAATGTGTTTATTTGAATGAGTTTGCTTTGAATAAGTTTACTTTGACTGAAATATGGTTTTTCTCTTGTATTTACGAAATTTGGGTGTTTCCACCTTTATATGGATATTATGATGAATTTAAATGTGTTTATTGGTTTATAAATGTGATTGTTGAGTGGGAAATTTTTGGAAACTATTTTGAAACCACAGTTAGCATGACAGTCCCTTTTGGAACTCTCCAGTAGTAACGGCTACTTGGGGTTGATAATGGTATTGATTATGTCTCCCATTAATAACGGTTAGTGGGGTAAGACTACATGAGTAATCATTAGCTAGCTAGCCCTTCCCTCATTAATAACGGTTAGTGAGGTTAAGATTACTTTGTCGTGGTGTATAACATGGCACTGATCGTGAAATTTTGTGTCATGGCCTAAACTGTGTGTTGATATTGGCAACACTAATGCTTTGTGAATTGTGATTTATGAAGTGTGATTTCTCATTTGAAATGTTATTCCAATAAATGGCCTTTATGGACTTAGAACTATTGTTAACTTTTCATGCTAAAGAAAAATGTGATTCATTATGCTTTGACAAGTTGTATTTTACCTTAAGTTTTAAAGTTATTAGTTGTGCACCACTTAGTGATATACTCAGCGATAGCTTCTTTATGCTGTCACAGGTAAGGGAAAGGAGAAGGCTGTTGAGTGAGAGATTTGAAAGCAGCATTTTGGTATTTTTTGTGGGTATTTACGTTAGGTATGTTAGTAGTATGCCCTAGAGCATATCATTTAGTATGTATCTTGTACATATTTTTATTAATAAAAGTCTTTTCCACTTTTCCTTTACATAATATATTTATGTGTAATAGAAAAGGTCCATTGATATTTTGTTAGAAATATTATTCTTAAGTTGTTAAGAATATGAGTGACATTATTTCTAGTGCAAAGTATCATAAATAGGTTCACAATCGAGGATACTTCATAATAAGGACATGACTTATCCAGAAAGATTGTATTTATGTTTGTTCCCAAGTTCTTTATATGAGATATAAATAAGATGGAATGGTGAGTCTCATGCCATATGACAAACATGATAGGTACTTATAAATGATAAGTAGGCCGAACTAGTGACACTTATGACAAGCACATGGAGTTTACTCTTGTCAATGTTTTGTCATAAATCATATCAGTGCATATAATCTTTAGGCCTGAGATAGCACAGTTATCTTGTATATAGGTAGTTTGAGTTACATACTGCTTTCATACTTGTACTGTGTATAGGTATATGGGCATGTGTTGGCTCCTACTAGTTATATATGGAGGTAGGTGTTGATCAAGATGGAATCTGTTCCTCTAAGTAAATAGAGATAAAATCCTATGTTCATTTAATTGTTCTTGATGTTTCAAGTTCCTAGCCAGGACAGATAGATTTAATCAGAAAAGAGTTTCTGATGAGAAAATCTTTTTAATCAAGAACTGGAATTAAAAGAGAACATAATATTCATAGCAAATGGAGTTTGACATAAACCATGACTCCAGCTTGAGTTGGGATTTTGTAATAGAGAGATTCTAGTGCATGGTAACATATGATTATAAGTTCATTTAAAGTGAACCTTATTACTAATTGGGTGTCCATGGCATGCTATGCTAGGTGTTAACCATTGTCTATGAGGTGAATAAAATGATTTAGAGAAATAATTTATGGTAAGAAAGAGTTCTGATGGTATTAAGAGTTGATATCATCTCTCATTGCCAATTAGTGATGAGCCTAGTAAGTCACACACATACACAAGTTATCACCTAATTAAATATGATTTATTTAATTAATTAAAGAATTTAATTGATTAATTAAATAGGTTTAGTTTGCAATTAGATTGCAAAGTCCCTAGCATGACTTGAAACCAAATCTAGATTATTGGATGTATAGTATAAGTTAAATTTATATTTAAAGTGTTTAAATATGAATTTAATTAATGTGAAATTAATTAATAGAGATTAATTAATTAATTTATATTTGATATAAATTAATTAGAAGAAGAGAAATAATTATTTTGGGTTAAGAACTTAAAATTAAGGCACAGGGGCATTTTGGTCATTTCGTAATGTGACACGTGGCACCATGAGATGGTGACACATGACATTACACATAAGCATGCCAAATGTCTTTTAATCATGTAAGATGATTAAAATTAAGATTAAATATAAGTTTGACACTTGGCACAATGTGATTGGGTCACTTAAACCTAGAGCTAATCAAAGGGTGACATGTGGCAAGGGTTTAATGTGTTAACCTAGCTATATAAGTGTTGTTATGAGAAAAATAAAACACAACCAGCAGCCACACTCCTTTGTCATGCCATTTTGAAGCTCTCCCTCTCTTCCTCTTCATCTCTCATCAATTCAAAGAGATTAGCCATCAATGTCTTGAATTAAAAATACTAGAAATTATTTCTAGTGTCCTGTTTACATCTCTAATCTCTTAAAAGGCAGAACTTGAATTTCTAATTAATAGAAATAGATTTACAAGCTGTTCAAGGGCTGCTATAGGTGTTCTTGGTGTGGACAAGCTAGAGGGATAACATTTGGTGTCCTAAAGACGAATCTCAAATGCGCAAACACGCTGCAATGCATCAAGATGTTAGTGTAATTGTTCTTGATTTATTCTAGGGTTCAAAAATTAATCTAATTAATTTTAAAATCTTAAATGGAAAATACAGATCCAAAAACATATTAAATTGTTTTAATATATTGTTTATCATTGAAATCAAATAGATAAAAATAAATCTTGCATGATGCATGTGACCCTAGGTGAAATATTTGAATTCAATAGTATAAACTTGTGTTTTTCATGCTTCCGTTCTTTCAATTGGTATCAGAGCCACTATATTTACCATTTAGATTGTTGATTATATGATTTAATTGTGTGTTTTGATCATGAGATGATTTATCCATTGCTGGTTGCAATGGAGGTGTGGCGGCATGCTTGAAAAACACCATTAATGGTGCGCATGGTTTGGCTTCCATGGGTGGTTCAAGGTTTGGCTTTTAATTTTGCAATTGTTGTGTGATCTAAGGCCTATTCTTTGACTAATTAAAGTGTTTAATTAGTAATTTTAATCACAAAATTAAATTATGATTTAAATCAGAATTTTAAAAATTATTTGAATGTGATTCAAATATGAATTTTAAAAGTTGTTTGAATGTGATTCAAATCTAAATTTTTAAAGTTGTTTGAATCATATTCAAATCTGAATTTTTAAAGTTGATTGAATCATATTCAGATCTGATTTTTTAAAAAAATGTTTGAATGTAATTTAAATCTTATTTTTTAAGAAATATTTGAATGTGATTCAAATCTGAATTTTTAAGGTTGTTTGAATGTGAATCAAATCTGAATTTTTAAATTTGTTTGAATGAGATTCAATGTCACACCCTACCCCTCTGTAAGGCATAACATGATCCCGTAGTATACCTAATGAATTACCAACTCCGTCTACTGATAACCCATTAAATACACTACAAGGGATTTTAAAAACTTTTCTTACTTCTTTTACAGTGGTGAGCACTATTTACAGGTGTTAAAAACCTTTTTGAACTGAAGTTATAGAACTAACACATTTAAATTATTTGGAATTTTTGTAAAAATTTTGCCAGAGTGCCATCTGTATTTTGGATAAAATAGTTCTTCAGAAAACCTGTAAAAAGCACTTCAATATATTTCCAAATCTCAACTCCAACATATTTCTCAACACAACATATTTCTCAACTCAAATCCACAGTGATTTTTCAAAGACTAAGATACAAGAAATATAATACAATTTTTACAAGTCAAAATAACTCATAATTTGCTTTATAACTTCAATGTACCATTTTAATTTACAACTGCTTAAAACCAAGAACAATATGTACATACAGTGGTCATACATTACAGTACAAAATGCAAAATGAGGTATACTCGTTATGCCCGATAATCTCTCGCTGGATGTACTAGCAGCCTAGTCTGCTGCCCTGTCTGTCTGTCTACCTACGACAGCATTGAAAAGCTATCGCTGAGATAATGTCCCAGTGGTGCACAACATTAACCAAATACAACTTTAAATCACAATTCATAAATCATAAAAATGATGGATACGTAAAATCATAGTTAAATTCAAGACAATGAATGTCAGAAGGAATTTAACACAATATCACAATAAATCTCAGAGGTCAAAACATAGTTAACTTCAAAAGACAGTAAATGTCAATAAGGATTTAACTCCATTTCACAATCTCATAATACAAATCAATAAATCACACACAGCTTAATCATGTTCCAAAGTTCAATTCGTCCCAAAAGTCGATGACTAATGAGGAATAACATAGCTAGCTAGCAAAAATATGAGTACTCATCCAATTCGTCCTCAACAGGCACACACCTCAACACTTCAGCCAGAGAGGGAATTCAATTCGTCCCACTAGACAAGCTAGCGAGGAATACAATCAATATACATGATAGTTGTGGTTTCAAACCATTTCCAATGCTTTTCAATCAATAATTATCCATCAATATCATTCAAACAATTTCTCACAATTTCAAACCATTTACAGTGCCTTTCAAGAGATAAATATCCATTCAAATACATTTCCACAATTTAAAACAATTATGTACAAATAATCATAATTCATTTCAATTGAAAAATTCAAAAGAAATAGTTGTTGTGCACAAACCTCTGATAACTGTCTCCTGGTCTTTACTCAGCGTTTTCTTCCCTTTTCCTGAGTCTTTGCTAACTGAGAAACACAATTTGAAGTGTTTCAGTACTAAATTAAACTGTCTCTAACGATAATGTTTGATAAATAATTCACTGAATGCTATTATTTGCTTAATCAACCTAATATATCGACCCTCGATGCATTCTAGGTAAATTAGGTTTTAATGTTATTAATATGTCACATTCGATAGTCTTTTAGGGTTGGTACATGTTACCAAATTCATTTCCGTGTATACTGCATTTTCTTGCAATTTACTGGATTCCAGGATACTAGTTTGTTCTAGCCGGACGACCTAGTTCCCTCGGTTTTCAGGTTTCAGTCAAAACTACAAACTTGTAGATCTATGTCTTATGGAACGCAGGGCAAAATTTCAGGTCATTCTGAATTATGTAGACCAAGTTATGGTCATTTTACTATTGCTGGTCAAATTGCACCAAAATTGGTCATTTTAGGTCACTTTAGGTCATTTTAGGTTCGGCCAGTTTTTGGACCCGAATTTGTGTAAGCTATTTGACTTGCTTATGGTCATTTCTGGGCTTTTGTGTCCTCATAATACTTGTAGATATGGGTCTTAACTATTCATGGTTAAAATTTCAGGTCAATTGGACCTGTTTTGAGTGAGTTATGGCCTAAACACTAACTGCTGCCCTAATGGTCAATTTTCAGGCCTCAATTGCACTTAATCCGGATTTGGTCATTTTTCAAGCTACCTTGCAAGCAGAATTTTGGCAAGCTTCCATCATGAAAGTTGGCACATTTTGTGCCTAGTTTCACCTCCAATTGGTCTCATACCAATTGGAGCCACACACTTAAAGTTATAGGCCTAAAACACAAACTGCCTTATTGAAATTCTTGCATACACATCAAGTATCACTTTTAACACTCACCAAACTTAACATTCAAACCAATTCTGATTGTACCACAACCTAAACATAATTTATAACATATTATAGGTCATTTTGGCAGCTTGCAATTACATTCAATGTGCACCAACAAGTGCAGAATTTGTCCAACTCAATTTACAACAATTCAATCACCAATTCATGCTCATTTACATGTCCCACTTCACACCACCATACATACACTCAAACTGCCATAACAACCAACACATTCTAACATCATTATTCCATAAACCAAGCATGAATTCCAGCATTCCTCAAGAGTTAGCAAACTGCCACAATGGTACACTTACATTCCATTACTTTCCAACCTTTAAATCTCATTTTATATTTACATATACTAAGTATACATTACCCAAACAATTTCCTACACAATATACATTTAATCAATCATTTAATTCACCATTTACAAGCACAATTAAACTGCCTTTAAGGTGCTTCCATGGCTGCCAAAAGTACACATTCCCATTCAACATCAAAACTCAAAAATTTCTTCATAAATCAAACACCCATAACATGCTTACAAACTTTAACAAAGCAACATTCAAAAACACAACCTTACCTATTTTGAAGCTTCTTAAAAACTCATCAAAATTTACCTTTCTCACTCCCTAAATGCTGCCCAAGGTGTAGTGGTTACTTTTAGTGAAGAAACCCTAACCACTTGAAGCTTGGATCATGGATGCATGAAGCTCACAAATGGGACAACAATGGTGGTTTCTAAGGCTTTCTTTATGGCAATGGTGGTCTTCAAAGGTTGAAGATGAAGTTTTAGTGGAGTAATCTGCCCACTTAATGCATATTATAATCCCTTAGTGGTCCACTCACATAAGAAATTGATTTAATATTATTTAAGTGCTAATTACTCAAATTTCACTCCACTTTTGGCTATTTACATTAGGTACCCCTAATTTAATTTTTCATTATATTTTCCAAGTGTAATATCATGTATTTTTAATGGACATTTAGGTCAAAAGATAATTCGAGATGTCAAATGACCACAATGCCCCTGTTCGGGTTGTATTCCCGATTTTTCGGTAACACCGGGTTTTGTCCGTTTTTCGATTTCTCACTTTTCTTTGTACTAATTATTTAATTTTCATTTATTATTTCTAATGATATTTATACTTTAATAGGGGTCTATTTAAGTCCTAAAAATATTTTCTAGGATTCCCCGCAGTCCAGGGCTAGTCAACGGTCCACGCCGTGACTTCCCGGTGCGGTCACCCATCGCTAGGGTTCTCGGCTCGCTTAACTTGGTTGCATTTCTTTACTATTATTTTTCCTTTGTTTTTCTTATATTTTCTTTTCTTGTATTTCATTATTTTATGTCTCCTTACTCATCTCGAAGTGTAGTTCTAGGCATTCTAGCTGTCCGGACAACACTGGTCACCGGAACAGTTGTACGCACTATCGAACATAGGGGTGTTACAATTCTCCCCCCCCTTAAATAAATTTCGTCTCGAAATTTTACCTGGCATTAGTCTCTGAACAGCTATGGGTGCTGTCTCCTCATATCCTTTTAACCAGGTGTATCTGTTTATTCCTCAGCTGTTTCACCTCATAAGCCATAATTTTTATGGGTTCTTCCTCATATGAGAGGTCTGGATTTACTTCAATCTCTTCAACTGATAGTACATGAGATGGGTCAGATCTGTACCTCCTTAACATGGACACATGGAAGACATTGTGTATCCTTGCTAGCTCTGGAGGTAATGCCAACCGATATGCCAAAGGACCCACTCTTTCCAGAACCTTATATGGTCCGATGAAACGAGGACTCAGTTTCCCCTTTCTGCCAAATCTCATAATCCTCTTCCAAGGAGAAACTTTGAGGAATACCTTATCACCCACTGCATATTGAATATCTCTTCTCTTCAGATCAACATAGGACTTCTAACAGTCTGAAGCAGCCTTGAGTCTATCTCTGATCAATCTGATATTTTCCTCTGTCTGCTGAACAATTTCTGGCCCAATCATCTTCCTTTCACCTACTTCATCCCAACATAAGGGAGTTCTGCACTTTCTGCCATACAAAGCTTCATATGGAGGCATCCCAATGCTTGATTGGTAGCTGTTATTATAAGCAAACTCAATCAAAGGCAAGTGTGTATCCCAACTACCTTCAAATTCAATCACACAAGCCCGTAACATATCCTCCAATATCTGAATTACTCTTTTAGACTGGCCATCTGTCTATGGGTGGAATGCTGTGCTGAAGTTCAATCTAGTTCCTAGGGCTCTCTGAAGACTACCCCAGAATCTAGAAGTGAACCTAGGATCTTTGTCAGACACAATTGATACTGGCACTCCATGCAGTTTTACAATCTTATATATGAACAATCTGGCCAATCTTTCCAGGCTATAGTCCATCCGAATTGGCAAAAAGTGAGCAGACTTGGTCAATCTGTCAACTATAACCCATACTGCATCATGACTACTCTGTGTCCTTGGAAGTCCTGTAACAAAATCCATAGTTATCCGTTCCCATTTCCACTCTGGTACTAACAAAGGATGTAACAAACCAGCTGGAACTTGATGTTCTGCCTTTACTTGCTGACAAATTAGGCATTTGGAAACAAACTCAACTATATCTCTCTTCATACCCATCCACCAGTAATGCTCTTTCAGCCCTCTATACATTTTAGTTCCACCAGGGTGCATAGCAAAAGGAGACTCATGTGCTTCCTCATAATGATCTGTCTTTATTCCACATCACTAGGAACGCACACTCTACCCTGATGTAGTAATAAACCATCATCTCTCACAGAAAATTCAGGTTTCTTGCCCTGCTGGACTTCTTTCAGTAGCTTCTGATATTTTTCATCACTCTGAGCAGCCATTCTGATCTGATCAATCAACACTGGCTATACATGCCATCCAACTACTGTCTGTCCTTCATCATCAATCTCTAAACTGGCATGCTGTGCTTTCAATTCATATACCATGGACAAAGGAGAAACTCTGAGACTTGCCATAGTCTTGCGACTTAAGGCGTCAGCCACCACATTTGCTTTACCTGGCTGATAGTCTATTAAGTAATCATAATCTTTGATGAGTTCTAACCATCTCCTCTACCTCAAATTCAATTCCTTCTGGGTGCCTAAGTACTTCAAGCTCTTGTGATCTATGTAAATGTAGCATTTCTCCCCATACAAATAGTGTCTCCAGATCTTCAGAGCAAAAACAATAGCTGCTAGCTCCAGATAATGTGTTAGGTAGTTTCTCTCATGCTGTTTCAGCTGGCGTGATGCATAAGCAATGACATTCCGATCTTGCATCAGTACACAGCCTAACCCATTGTGAGAAGCATCACTATAAACTGTGTATTCTTTACCCAGAGTTGGTAAAGTGAGGACTGGAGCTTCAGTCAGACACCTCTTCAACTCATTAAAACTTTGTTGGCATTTATTTGTCCACTGAAATTTTACATCTTTTCGAAGCAGCTTGGTCAGTGGAGAAGATAACATAGAAAACCCTTTCACAAACCGACGGTAATATCTAGCTAAACCCAGAAAACTGCGAACTTTTGTGATATTCCTGGGCGGCTTCCAATTAAGGATAGCTTCTACCTTGCTGGAATCTACCTTGATCCCTTCAGCTGACACAACATGTCCCAAAAAGGAGATTTCTTTCAGCCAAAATTCACACTTTGACAATTTGGCGTAGAGTTATTTCTCCCTTAAAGTCTGCAGTACAATCCGCAGATGTCTGTCATGCTCCTCTACATTCCTCGAATATATCAAAATGTCATCAATAAATACCACCACAAATTGATCAAGATATGGTATGAAGATAGTGTTCATCAGATCCATAAAAGCAGCTGGAGCATTTGTTAACTCGGATAGCATTACTAGAAACTCATAGTGGCCATACCGAGTTCTGAAAGTAGTTTTTGGAATACTCTGCTCTTGCACCTTCAACTGATAATAACCAGATCGCAAATCAATTTTGGAGAATGCAGCTGCACCCTTCAATTGATCAAACAGATCATCAATGCGAAGCAATGGATATCTGTTCTTTATTGTCACCTTATTCAACTGCCGGTAGTCAATGCATAAGCGGAGAGTACCATCCTTCTTCTTAACAAACAACACTGGTGCTCCCCAAGGTGACACACTAGGGCGGATGAAGCCCTTTTCAAGTAATTCTTGCAATTGTATCTTCAACTCCTTCAACTCTGCTGGTGCCATTCTGTATGGCGTTATGGAGATTGGATCCACACTAGGCATAACATTAATTTCGAACTACACTTCTCTTTCCGGAGGTAATCCTGGTAATTCATCAGGAAACACATCTGGAAAGTCATGTACTGTAGAGATGTCCTTCAATACTGGATTCCCCACTTGGGTGTCTACCACATGTGCCAAGTATGCTTCACACCCCTTTCTGATCATTTTTCTGGCTAGTGTAGCCGAAATGACGTTTGATGGCAATAACTGCCTCTCCCCATGTATTACCACATCGCTGTACTAAGGGAGACCAAAAGTGACTATCTTCAGCCTACAGTCAATCATGGCATGATGCCTAGCCAACCAATCCATGCCCAAGATGATATCATAATCTCTGAAGGGCATTTCAATGAGATCAGACAAAAAAGTGTGTCCTTGGATCACCAAAGGACAATCTCTATACATTATATTAACCCTGACCTCCTGTCCTAGCGGACTTGTTACTAGCACCTCAAAGTCCATTTTTGTACATGGAACAGCAATGCAATCAATGATGCTAGCACTCATATAAGAATGGGTAGAACCCGGATCAAATAACACAAACACATCTTGGTTAAAAGTTGAGAAGGTACCAGCCACAACATCAGATGTCTCAGCCTCTTCTCTCTGTCTCATTGCATAGATTCTAACCGAGCAATTGTCTTGCTCAATGTTTCACCGTGCCTTGGCCGCTTGGTCGGGCTACCTCTACCCTGCCTCTACCTCTACCGGGTGGTTGTGAACTTCTCGTGACAGTGGCTCGAATCGACCTTCTGCAGTAGTAGGAGGTGGTCCAACTCTGCGACTACTGGTGCAGTCCTTGGCAAAGTTTCCTGTGCCTCCACAGTTATAACAGGCTCCAATAGCCTTGTAGCATATCCCACCATGATTTCTTCCACATGTTTCACATTGGTGGGGAGGGTAGGAACCTCTGGTACTCTGCTGACCAGATAGGGGAGGTTTCTGTCCTGAATATCTTCCCCTACTAGACTTCTTGCCACCTCTGCTGTGTCCCCCATAGTTCTTCCTCTTTCCAGTAAGATTACTGGAACTCTGTTCTACTGATTTTCCCTCTTTCTCTGTTTTCTCTGATTTCTTTTTCTCAGGAGCTGCTTCAGACTCGATTCTTTCCAATTCTAGGGCTTGAGAAACAAGTTCAGAGAAGTTAGTGTGTTTGAACCCGACTACTTGTAATCCTATACTGGGCTTCAAGCCAGTTTTAAACCTCTTGCATCTCTCCCTACTGGTAGAAAGTAAACTCACTGCATAATGGCTCAGGCGGGAAAATTCTCTTTCATACTCAGCCACTGATCTGCTCCCCTGTTTCAGACTTAGGAACTCTTGTAGCTTATGGTCTACATAAGCATCAGGGACATATTTTTGTCTGAATTCCTTGAGAAAGTCATTCCATGTTAACACTGTAGGTTCTACCAGACTGTGGGGAATGGTTTTCTGTAATGGCCCGGCCCACTAGTGATATTGTCCGCTCTGGGCCAAAGCCCTCACGGTTTTAAAACGCGTCACTAGGGGTTACGAACCAACAACTTATAAACCCAGCATTTCTCTCGTGTTTTATCGATGTGGGATTTGCCTAGGGTGTTACAATCCACCCCCCTTATGGGACTCAGCGTCCTCACTGAGGTTTGCCCACCATCGTTCAAGGTTGCACGCGGAGCGGCTCTGATACCACAAATGTAATGGCCCAACCCACTAGTGATATTGTCCGCTCTGGGCCGAAGCTCTCACAGTTTTAAAACGCGTCACTAAGGATTACGAACTACCAACTTATAAACCCAGCATCTCTCCCGATGAGGGGCATTTTGGTCAATTCACCTCAAGAGTTGACTTTTGACCAAAATGTCAATTAAATTAAATAAAATTAATGAATTGAATTATGGGGTAAAAATTGAAGAAAAAATTCAAGTAAAAATATGTAAGGGAAAATTTAAGAAATGAAAACTTAAACTTTCATTTCCATTATGACAAAAGTAAAATGAAAGACTTATGGGCTTTTGATAGTTAAATTTAATTATTTAATTAAAAGAAAAAATTAAGTAAAAAAAAAAGGAGAATAAAAATTTAAGTTTAATTATCCTTATGGCACAATTAAAATTTATAATTTTAATAAGTTAATTTTGGGGATATATATATACATATATATATATATATATATATATATATATATATATATATATATATAAGAAGACAAATGTCTTCTTCATTTCTTTTTTTTCATAAGAGGCCACCACTCTCTCCTCTCTCTTTCTCTCTCTCTCTTTTTCTCTTCTTCTTCCACTTCTTCCCCTCATTGATTTCCCCTCCTAAGTTTTAATTCCCCTAAATTCCCCTCATAAATTCCATAGCCCACTAAAAGAAAACATCAAAGAGATCTTTGATTGAGAGATTAAAAGTAAGGAGAACAAGAATTGGAAGAAAAGTGAAGTTGGAAAGAAATCAACAAGAGGTAATTTTCTTTTCATTTTAGATTAGTTGTATAAGCTTTGAATGAAGTTAATTTATGATGAAATTTAGGGTTTTGGCGAAATGGGAGAAAAATTAGGGTTTTGAACATTAGGGTTTAGAGACCAAAAATGTGAAGAAGTGCTAAATGATGTCTTTGACATAGTTTAAGGAAAGAAATGGCCATTTGTGACCTAATTAAGTGTGTGAGAAGTGTTTAAATCAAAGCCAAATTCGGATTGGGTATGAAGCATGACCAAAAGTCAACTTTGAGGGACCAAAAATGAAATTTTACAAGTGCAATTTGTATGGGACCAATTGGGACTGAAAATAGGCACTAAATGACACAATTTTCATTTAGGAAGTATGCCCAAAAAGGGACCAAAACCTAGTGAACAAACTGACCAAACTTGAAAAATTGCAGTATGAACAGTACACATGAACAGTAATCGTGTTTGGGTCATAACTCGAGCTAGGTAGGTCAAAATGACCTGAAAGTTTACCAGTAGTTAGATGAGATATAGACCTAAAACTTTAATGAAGAACACAAACCCAAATTATGCCATTAACCCAATCAAATTATTGAGCAAAGTTGAGTTACTGAATCTGCAAAACTGCAGAATTGCCAAATGAACAGTAAACTTTGCAAGGCTATAACTCTCTTTAGAAAACTCCGATTTAGGCAATTCTTAAACTGATGGAAACCTAAGACATAGTGGAATATTTCATATGAAGAATGTTAGGCCAAATTATGAACTTAACTCAATCAAATTGTGAAAAGAATTCGGGTCACTGAATCTGCCAGAATCAGGGCACCTAAAATTGACCAAATGAACAGTAAATTTTACAAGGCTATAACTCTCTCTAGAAAACTCCGATTTAGGCGATTCTTAAACCGATGGAAACCTAAGAAATAGTAGAACATTTCATATGAAGAACATTAGACCAAATTATGGACTTAACTTGGTCAAATTGTTGAACAAAGTTGGATCGATAAATCTACCAAAACAAAATCTGCAGCATGAACAGTGATGTGAACAGTAATGGTGTTTTTGGCATAACTTGAGCTACACAGCTCCGAATTAGGCAATTCAAAAAGGAAAATAAAGTTAAGACCTAAATGAACAATTTTCATGAAGAACATCTCACCAAATTATGATCAAAACTAGGTAAAAATTGGGTTCAAAGATTAGGGCACCAAGCTATCCCAAAACCAAAATATTCTAAAATTTTCAAAGTTAACTTGGGATGCATTAGACATGCATATAATGAGTGTTAGTAGTATGCCCTAGAGCATATCATTTAGTATGTATCTTGTATATAATTTTATTAATAAAAGGCATTTCCACTTTTCCGTTTACATAATATATTTATGTGTAATAGAAAAGGTCCATTGATATTTTCTTAGAAATATTATTCTTAAGTTGTTAAGAATATGAGTGACAATATTTCTAGCACAAAGTATCATAAATAGGTTCACAATCGAGGATACTTCATAATAAGGACATGACTTATCCAGAAAGATTGTATTCATGTTTGTTCCCAAGTTATTTATATGAGATATAAATAAGATGGAATGGTGAGTCTCATGCCATATAACAAACATGATAGGCACTTATAAATGGTAAGTAGGCCGAACCAGTGACACTTATGACAAGCACATGGAGTTTACTCTTGTCAATGTTTTGTCATAAATCATATCAGTGCATATAATCTTTAGACCTGAGATAGCACGATTATCTTGTATATAGGTAGTTTGAGTTTGATATTGCTTTCATACTTGTACTATGTATGGGTATATGGGCATGTGTTGGCTCCTGCTAGTTATATATGGAGGTAGGTGTTGATCAAGATGGAATCTGTTCCTCTAAGTAAATAGAGATAAAATCCTATGTTCATTTAATTGTTCTTGATGTTTCAAGTTCCTGGCCAGGACAGATAGATTTATTCAGAAAAGAGTTTCTGATGAGAAAAATCTTTTAATCAAGAACTGGAATTAAAAGAGAACATAATATTCATAGCAAATGGAGTTTGACATAAACCATGACTCAAATTGAGTTGGGATTTTGTAACAGAGAGATTCTAGTGCATGGTAACATATGATTATAGGTTCATTTAAGGTAAATCTTATTACTAATTGGGTGGCCATGGCATGCTATGCTA
The DNA here is from genome assembly GCF_030052815.1 of Hevea brasiliensis. Taxonomy (NCBI): domain Eukaryota; kingdom Viridiplantae; phylum Streptophyta; class Magnoliopsida; order Malpighiales; family Euphorbiaceae; genus Hevea; species Hevea brasiliensis. Next base: position 39,307,562 of record NC_079501.1, on the reverse strand, counting down.
GGTGTTAACCATGGTCTATGAGGTTCATAAAATGATTTAGAGAAATCATTTATGGTAAGAAAGAATTCTGATGATATTAAGAGTTGATATCATGTCTCATTGCCAATTAGTGATGAGCCTAGTAAGTCACACACATACACAAGTTATCACCTATTTAAATATGATTTAATTAATTAATTAAAGTTTAATTGATTAATTAAATAGGTTTGGTTTGCAATTAAATTGCAAAGTCCCTAGCATGACTTGAAACCAAATCTAGATTATTGGATGTGTAGTATAAATTAAATTTATATTTAAAGTGTTTAAATATGAATTTAATTGATGAGAAATTAATTAATAGAGATTAATTAATTAATTTATATTTGATATAAATTAATTAGAAGAAGAAAATAATTATTTTGGGTTAAGAACTCAAAATTAAGACACAGGAGCATTTTGGTCATTTCACAGTGTGACACGTGGCACCATGAGAAGGTGACACATGGGATTACACATAAGCTTGCCAAATGTTTTTTTTTTAATCATGTAAGATGATTAAAATCAAGATTAAATATAGGTTTGACACTTGGCACAATGTGATTGGGTCACTTAAACCTAGAGCTAATCAAAAGGTGACATGTGGCTAGGGTTTAATGTGTTAACCTAGCTATTTAAGTGTGGTTATGAAAAGAAAAAATAACCAGCAGCCTCTCCTCTCATTTGTCACGCCACTTTGAGCCTCTCTAGCTATTTCTCTTCATCTCTCATCAATTCAAAGAGATTAGCCATCAATCTCTTGAATTAAGAACACTAGAAATTGTTTCTAGTGTCCTGTTTACATCTCTAATCTCTTAAAAGGCAGAACTTGAATTTCTAATTAATAGAAAAAGCTTTAGAGGCTGTTCAAGGGCTGCCATAGGTGTTCTTGGTGTGGACAAGCTAGAGGGACAACATTTGGTGTCCTGAAGACGAATCTCAAAGGCGCAGACACGCTGCAGTGCATCAAGAGGTTAGTGTAATCGTTCTTGATTTAATCTAGGGTTCTAAAATTAATCTGATTAATTTTAAAATCTTAAATGGCAAATACAGATCCAAAAACATATTAAAAGAGTTTTAATATGTTGTTTATCATTGAAATCAAATAGATAAAAATAAATCTTGCATAATGCATGTGACCCTAGGTGAAAATTTTTGAATTAAATGGTATAAACTTGTGTTTTTCACGCTTCCGTTCCTTCAATTGGTATCAGAGCCACTATATTTGCCATTTAGATTGATGTTTATATGATTTAATTGTATGTTTAATCATGAGATCAAGAGTTTATTGCTGGTTGCAAAGTCAAAGTGGCGGCACAAATGATGAACACCATGGTGCACATGGTTGATGCATCACAATGGTGTGCAAAGGTAAATGGATGGTGAATGTGCAATTGTTGTATGATTTAAGATCCATTTTATGTCTAATTAAATTGTTTAATTAGAATTTTTATCACACAATTAAATTATGATTCAAATCAGAATTTTAAAAATTGTTTGAATGTGATTCAAATCTGAATTTTAAAAGTTGTTTGAATGTGATTCAAATCTGAATTTTTAAAGTTGTTTGAATCATATTTAAATCTGATTTTTTAAAATTGATTGAATAAAATTCAGATCTGATTTTTTAAAAAATATTTGAATGTGATTCAAATCTGATTTTTTAAAAAATGTTTGAATGTGATTCAAATCTGAATTTTTAAAGTTGTTTGAATGTGATTCAAATATGAATTTTTAAATTTGTTTGAATGAGATTCAAATCTGAATTTTTAAATTTATTTGAATTATATTCAAATCTGGATTTTTAAGTTGAATATGAGATATTCAATTTAATTTAAGTATGTATGTTTTATTTAATTGTTAAATAGTGATATGCATGATGAATGATCATGGACTATAAAAGACCAATGTGATTGGATTTATTTCTTTTATGTTTCTTTGGGATTGTAAATTAATTAATTTATTTTAATTTATTTTGGGCATATATTATTAAGTTTGTAATAATTTTTGGGTTGTAATTTCATTTATTTAAGTTCTTGTAAATTCGCCTTGGTATGCCAAGGATTACTATGTAATATTGGATTGCAAGAAGTTCAAGGAGGTCAAGAGCATTGGTGGGACCAGTGGGAGGAATTCAATATCAAGTGTTGATTATGTACTCCTTCAGCAACTCTTGTAAAATGAATGAATGAAATGCACATAGGAATGCCCTGATTCAATTCTTGGTGGCTCATAATTGAATCCCTTAGAAAGTCCATGATCATACCATATTTACTGCTTATCCATGAATGCATGAGATGTATGGGAATGTATGCAATTATATGATATATGCATGCTAAATGGATAATGTGCAAAGTGAGACCTTAATAGTAATAAGGATGGCTATAAAATCTTCCAAACAAATGATTAACTTGGAAATGCTATAATTAAAGTAATTATAACATAGGCCCTCCATTGGGGCAATTATTTTAAGAAATTTTAAATAGTTGCATAAGATGCAATTAATTTAAGAGATTTTCTTAAGAATAATTGTTAAGCATGAGATGTTGTAAATATGTAAATGGTTTGGTGGCCAATATTGGATGTACCTGAGGACATTAAAATTATTTGCATAATTACTGACTCAATGGGATCAACTTAACTAATGCAAGATAAGTTAATAATGGATGTACCTGAGATTTTGAGCATTAGGGGCTAGGTAAAGGATTGAACCTCACATGAGATGTGATGGGCAAGGAGTTGCTCACTTATAGTTTATTGTAATTCCAATAATGGATGTACCTGAGGATGATCAATAGAATTATAAGAATTCAATCACCCACTAGAAATCCATCCAACTAGGATTTCCGTTTTCTACTCTGGAAGTGTAGGATTCGCTAAGTTAGTGGGAGGACCAATTTGATTAAAACACCATAATCATTTTGGTTAATTACATGATACATTTACTAATTAATCTGGTTATTTTCTGCAGTTAATTTTCTGATAAAAATGAGCACAAAACAACCACCACCATCCAATATCCTTGCAAGCATACTTGATCACAACAGTTGACAGACCTAACTGTCTGATTGGCTAAGAAATTTGAAACTTGTCCTGAACCTTGAACATATAGGATATGTTCTAGATTCAAATGTTCCTGGTCCCTTACCTCCAGAGGCCACACAAGAGGAACATGAAACTTTGGACAAGTGGAAGGAGCATGATATGAGAGCTAAGTGTTACATGCTTGCTTCCATGAGTAATGAGTTACAGAAGCAACATGAGAACATGCAGAGTGCGAGTGAGATCCTCCTTCACCTACAAGAGTTGTATGGTGAGCACAGCAGGAATGCTAGGTATGAGATATCTAGACAGCTATTCCGTATGAGGATGTCTGAGGGACAGAATGTTGGGGATCATGTCCATAAGATGATTCGGATGATTGAGCAGTTGGAACATCTTGACTTCAACATGGATTTCCAACTAAAAACGGATTTGATCCTTCAGTCCCTTCCTGAGTCTTTTGAGAATTTTGTGACAAATTTCCATATGACTAAATAGGAATGCACCTTAGCTGGTTTACTCAACATGCTGGTTATTTCCCAAAAGAATATGCCAGGCAATAAAGGAAAAGAGGTAGCTTTGGTTGCATCTTCTTTTGCTGGAAAGTCCAACAAGAAGAAGGGCAATAAGAAAAAGAAACCTCAGATTCCTGGTCCTTCTTAGAAAATAGCTAAACAGAAAAGGAAGACTAAAGCTGATGAAGGCAAAGGAAAGTGTTTCCACTGCCAACAGGAAAGTGTTTCCATTGCCAATAAGAAAGTGTTTCCATTACCAGTAAGAAAGTGTTTCCACTAACCAGAGTATAGCAATCTAAATGAAAGCAATGCCGTGGTGAAAAACAACTCAAGTTCAAAATATATTTGGCACTTAAGGTTATGTCATGTTGCAGAAGATAGGATTACAAAATTGGAGAAAATGGGGATTCTATCATCATTGGTCTCTGAGCCTACTCCAACTTGTGAATCTTGCCTTCAGGGCAAAATGACTAGATCACCCTTTGTTGGACAGGGGCTAAGAGCTGAAAATATTTTGGAGCTAATACATAGTGATGTATGTGGTCCATTTAAAGAAATGGCTAGAGGGGGTTTTCATTATTTTATTACCTTTACTGATGATAAATCAAGGTTTGGGTATTTGTATTTGATTAAATACAAACATGAATATTTTGAAAAGTTCAAAGAATTTAAATCTGAAGTAGAAAATCAAACAGGAAAAAGTATTAAAGCTCTTCGATCAGATCGTGGAGGTGAATATTTGAGTACTGAATTTGATGAATACTTGAGAGAACATGGCATTGTTTCTCAGCTGACTCCTCCAGGAACGCCACAACTGAATGGTGTATCTGAAAGGAGAAATCGTACCCTATTGGATATGGTACGTAGTATGATGAGCTATACTGATATGCCAATCTCCTTTTAGGGATTTGCATTAGAATCAGCTTTGTATATTTTGAATAGGATTCCATCAAAATCAGTTTCTTCCACACCTTATGAGATATGGCATGGAAGAAAACCAAGTCTAAAGCATGTTAAGATTTGGGGTTGTCCAGCTTATATCAAAAGTCAACAACGATAAATTGGAGACCAGATCAGAAAAAGGTCGATTTGTTGGATATCCAAAAGATAGTTTTGGATAATATTTTTATTTGCTTACTTCACAAAAGGTTGTGATAAGTAGAGATGCCACATTTCTTGAACAACAGTTTGTTCAAGAAGGAGGCAAAGGAAGGCAAATAGAGTTAGAATTGGAGAATTCTGACCAACCATGCATCGATGGATATAGATCCATCTAGTCAACCAATACCAATTGATGAAACATCTACAGCTGTTCCTCGTAGAACAACCAAGGTATCTCACCCACCAGTGAGATATGATTTTCTTCATGAAGAAGAACAAGAGTTGTCTACTCATGAAGAAGTAGATCATGGAGATGATCCACTTACCTATGAAGAAGCTATATCAGATATAGACTCTACAAAATGGATTGATGCTATGAAATCCGAGATTGATTCCATGTATAAGAATCAAGTTTGGGATCTTGTTGACCCACCTGAAGGTATTGTACCTATAGGGAACAAATGGGTTTTCAAGAAGAAAATTGGTTCTGATGGAAAGGTAGAGACCTATAAGGCAAGGCTAGTAGTGAAAGGGTTTCGCCAAAGGCAAGGAATAGACTATGAGGAGACTTTCTACTTTGTTGCCATGCTTAAATCAATTAGGATTTTATTAGCAATAGCTGCATACTATGATTATGAGATTTGGCAGATGGATGTCAAAACAGCTTTTCTCAATGGATACATTGAAGAAAACATTTTCATGGAACAACCTAGGGGATTTGAATCCCAAGATGGTTCCAAGGTATGCAAGCTAAAGCGATCCATTTATGGGTTGAAACAAGCTTCGAGGAGTTGGAACATCCGTTTTGATGAAGCCATTAAATCCTTTGGTTTTATCAAAAATGAGGATGAGCCATGTGTATATAAGAAGGTTAGTGACAGTGCTATCACTTTCCTTGTCTTACATGTGGATGACATACTGTTGATAGGTAATGACACAGGTATGTTGACAACTATAAAGGTATGGTTGTCAAATACATTCTCCATGAAAGACTTAGGGGAGGCAACCTATATTCTTGGGATTCGGATCTATAGAGATAAAGCGAAAAGAATAATCGGTTTATCCCAAAGTCTATACTTGGAAAAGGTGTTAAAGAGGTTTAACATGCTTGATTCCAAGAGAGGATTGTTACCAGTAAGACATGGTATCCATCTTTCTAAAGAGATGTCTCCAAAGACACCCGAAGAAAGAGATAAGATGGCCAAGATTCCATATGCTTCTGCTATTGGAAGTTTAATGTATGCAATGTTGTGTACTAGGCTAGATATCGCATATACTGTTAGTTTGACTAGCAGGTATCAATCTAATCCAGGTTTGGAACACTGGATAACCGTCAAGAATATCCTTATGTACTTAAGAAGAACTAAGGATTTATTCTTGATTTATGGAGGTGGAGACTTGCAATTGGATGGTTATACTGATTCTGATTTCCAATCAGATATCAATGATAGAAAGTCTACCTCTGGATATGTGTTCATTTATAAAGGAGGTGCAGTCAGTTGGAAGAGTTCCAAACAGAGCACGACTGCAGATTCCACTACGTGTCGAGTATATTGTTGCATCGATGTCGCAAAGGAAGTCGCTTGGATAAAGAAGTTCGTGATGTAACTTACAAGAGTTCCTTCCATTGAGTCGCCAGCCCACTACACTGTGACAACAATGGAGCAGTCATACAGGCTAAGGAACTAAGGTCTCACCCAAAATCCAAACACATAGAAAGGCAATACCACATTATCAGAGATATAGTTGGGCAAGGCGATATAGCCATGCAGAGAAAATAGCATCAGCTGAAAATCCAGCTGATCCATTCACTAAGCCTATGTCACAGACTCAGTTAGACCGACATCTTGAGAAGATAGGTCTAAGATATTGTAATGAATGGCTCTAGTGCTAGTGGGAGATTGTTAGTAGTATGCCCCAGAGCATATCATTTAGTATGTATCTTGTATATAATTTTATTAATAAAAGGCATTTCCACTTTTCCGTTTACATAATATATTTATGTGTAATAGAAAAGGTCCATTGATATTTTGTTAGAAATATTATTCTTAAGTTGTTAAGAATATGAGTGACAATATTTCTTGCACAAAGTATCATAAATAGGTTCACAATCGAGGATACTTCATAATAAGGACATGACTTATCCAGAAAGATTGTATTCATGTTTGTTCCCAAGTTATTTATATGAGATATAAATAAGATGGAATGGTGAGTCTCATGCCATATAACAAACATGATAGGCACTTATAAATGGTAAGTAGGCCGAACCAGTGACACTTATGACAAGCACATGGAGTTTACTCTTGTCAATGTTTTGTCATAAATCATATCAGTGCATATAATCTTTAGACCTGAGATAGCACAGTTATCTTGTATATAGGTAGTTTGAGTTTGATACTGCTTTCATACTTGTACTATGTATGGGTATATGGGCATGTGTTGGCTCTGCTAGTTATATATGGAGGTAGGTGTTGATCAAGATGGAATCTGCCTCTAAGTAAATAGAGATAAAATCCTATGTTCATTTAATTGTTCTTGATGTTTCAAGTTCTGGCCAGACAGATAGATTTATTCGTAAAAGAGTTTCGATGAGAAAAATCTTTTAATCAAGAACTGGAATTAAAAGAGAACATAATATTCATAGCAAATGGAGTTTGACATAAACCATGACTCCAGCTTGAGTTGGGATTTTGTAACAGAGAGATTCTAGTGCATGGTAACATATGATTATAGGTTCATTTAAGGTAAATCTTATTACTAATTGGGTGGCCATAGCATGCTATGCTATGTGTTAACCATGGTCTATGAGGTTCATAAAATGATTTAGAGAAATCATTTATGGTAAGAAAGAGTTCTGATGATATTAAGAGTTGATATCATGTCTCATTGCCAATTAGTAATGAGCCTTGTAAGTCACACACATACACAAGTTATCACCTATTTAAATATGATTTAATTAATTAATTAAAGAGTTTAATTGATTAATTAAATAGGTTTGGTTTGCAATTAAATTGCAAAGTCCCTAGCATGACTTGAAACCAAATCTAGATTATTGGATGTGTAGTATAAATTAAATTTATATTTAAAGTGTTTAAATATGAATTTAATTGATGAGAAATTAATTAATAGAGATTAATTAATTAATTTATATTTGATATAAATTAATTAGAATAAGAAAATAATTATTTTGGGTTAAGAACTCAAAATTAAGACACAGGGGCATTTTGGTCATTTCACAGTGTGACACGTGGCACCATGAGATGGTGACACATGGGATTACACATAAGCTTGCCAAATGTTTTTTTTTTTAATCATGTAAGATGATTAAAATCAAGATTAAATATAGGTTTGACACTTGGCACAATGTGATTGGGTCACTTAAACCTAGAGCTAATCAAAAGGTGACATGTGGCTAGGGTTTAATGTGTTAACCTAGCTATTTAAGTGTGGTTATGAAAAGAAAAAATAACCAGCAGCCTCTCCTCTCATTTGTCACGCCACTTTGAGCCTCTCCAGCTATTTCTCTTCATCTCTCATCAATTCAAAGAGATTAGCCATCAATCTCTTGAACTAAGAACACTAAAAATTGTTTCTAGTGTCCTGTTTACATCTCTAATCTCTTAAAAGGCAGAACTTGAATTTCTAATTAATAGAAAAAGCTTTAGAGGCTGTTCAAGGGCTGCCATAGGTGTTCTTGGTGTGGACAAGCTAGAGGGACAACATTTAGTGTCCTGAAGACGAATCTCAAAGGCGCAGACACGCTGCAGTGCATCAAGAGGTTAGTGTAATCGTTCTTGATTTAATCTAGGGTTCTAATGTAACACCCCTAAGTTCGGTAGTGCGTTCTGCTGTTCCCGTGACCAGTGCTGTCCGGACAGCTAGGATGCCTAGAACCACACCTTGATATGAGAGAGGAGACATAAATAATGAAATACAAGAAAAGAAAATACAAGAAAAACAAAGGAAAAATCATAGCAAAGAAATGTAACCGAATAAGTGAGCTGGGAAACCTAGCGATGGGTGACCGCACCGGGAAGTCACGGCGTGGACCGTTGATCTGCCCTGGATCATGGGAACCCTGGAAAACATTTTTAGCACAATAATAGACCCTTATTGAATGATAATTCTCATTAGATAGATTTAAGAAAAATTAAATAATTAGTACAAAGAAAAGTGAGAAATCGAAAAACAGACAAAACCCAGAATACCGAAAATCGAATGCCACTGAGCAGGGCATTATGGTCATTTGACATCCCAAGTGTCTTTTGACCTAAATGTCCATTAAAAATAAATAATATTACACTTAGAAAATGAAATAAAAAATTAATTTGGTGGTACATAAAGTAAATAGCCAAAAATGGAGTGAAAAATGTGTAAATAACACATTTAAGCATTATTATATAATTAAATGAGTAAGTGGACCACTAAAGGATTAAATTAAACATAAAATGTGGCTGATGTAAGTCCACTAAACCCATCAGAATGTTCATCTTCCTCATTTCATAAACATTGCCGAATTGAAGAAAATGGGAACCACCATGGCCATTTTTCATGCAAGCTCATCTAACCACTCATTTCACTTCTAATCACTTGAGTTCCTTCATCAAAAATGGTCTACACATCACAAGGAAGATATTGATACCAAATTTGAGAAGTTTGGTGAAGGTTTAGCAAGTTACAATCAAAGGTAAGTTTACATTTTTGAGAATTCCTTTGTTAAACTTTATGTTCATGTAATGGGTGTTAGTTTGGTGAAGGAAATTTTAAAGTTTAAATAGTTATTGAGATAGCCATTTTTGGACAGCCATGGGGTCACGCATTTAATGATTTATTATGCATATAATTGATGAGAAATAATGTTGATCTTGGTGATTTAATATCCTTGTGAATTATTTCACATATATATGGTGATTTATGCACTTGGATGGGAATTGGTAAATTGTAGGGCACTTTGATGTTGAAGGACAATTTTCGGCAGCTTGGGAACACTTGAGTAAATGTATGTATTCATGGAAGTGTAGGCAGAATATTGACCTAGAAGGATTGATGGATATGTATGTAGATTGATATTGTAAAGTGTATGTAAGATTTGTAATGGTTAGGTGTGTATGTAATGGTACTTAGAATTTGTAAATGTGAATTATATTTGGTGTGTTGAGGGTAATTGTAATCTGCCCAAAGTAATGTTAATGTAAAGTAGAATATGCTTTTGGTAATGTACCAAAACAGATTGGTAGGGAAGTGAATAAATTGCAAGGTAAATGTGCGTGATTGATGTGTGTTAAGCAAAGTAACCAAGGGCAGTGTACATTTTAGCTAATAAGTTTAAATGTGTAACCTCAATTGGTATGAGACCAATTGGAGGTGGAACTAGGCACAAAATGTGCCAACTTTCATTGAGAAAACATACCAAAATTCTGCTTGCAAGGTGACCTAAGAAAATGACCAATTCGGATTAGGTCCAATTAGGACCTGAAAAATGACCAATTGGGCAGCAGTGAGTGTTTAGGCCATAACTCACTCAAAACAGGTCCAATTGACCTGAAATTTTAACCATGAATAGTTAAGACCCATACCTACAAGTCTTATGAAGACACCAAAGCCCAGAAATGACCATAAGCAAGTCAAACAACTTGCACAAGTTCGGGTCCAAAAACTGGCCGAACCAGAGTTGACCAAATTGACCCAAAATTGACCTAATTTGATACCAATTGACCAGCAATAGTGTAATGACCATAACTTGGTCTACTTAACTCGGATTGACCTAAAATTTTGTACTGCAGTCCATAAGACCTAGATCTACAAGTTTGTAGTTTCAACCCAGACCCGAAAACCGAGGGAACTAGATCGTCCGGCTAGGTCAAACCAAAGGTCCCTAATCCAAAGAATTTGCATTAAAATGCACTAAACAAGAAAATGACTTTGGTAAAACGTACCAAACCTAAAACCCTATCGAATGTGACATATTAACGACACTAAAACCTAATTTACCTAAAACGCAACGAGGGTCGGTATATTAGGTGATTAAATGAATAATTGAGTTCAATGCATTATTTACCAAACACCATCGATAGAGACAGTTTAATTTAGTACTGAAACACTTCAAATTGTGTTTCTCAGTTAACAAGGACTCAGCAAAGGGAAGGAAACACCGAGTCCGGACTGGGGACAACATCGAGGTGTGTGCACCACGGCTATTTCTTTTGAATTTTTCAATTGAAATAAATTATGACTATTTGTATATTATTGTTTTAAATTGTGGAAATGTGTTTGGTGGACACTTATTGATTGAAAAACATTGTGAATGGTTTGAAACTGTGAAAAATTGTTTGAATGATATTGATGGATACTTATTGATTGAAAAGCACTGTAAATGGTTTTTGTGGAAATTGAAGTGAATTACGAATTGTGTTGCCATTTTGTGAATGAAATTATAACTTTGGAAATTTATTGGATTCTTACGGATCATTTGAATAAAATGTTTGGAATTGTTTTGACTCACAATTGGCATGACAAGGATATTATGTTCCTCCTCCATTAATGGGGTGAGTGTGATTATTCCTCCCTCTTTGACTTATCAGTCTGGGGTGAGTATGATTATGTTCCTCCCTCTTTGACTTCCCAGTCTGAGGTGAGTATGGATGAGTACTCATTAGATAGCTAGCTTCCTCCCTCATTGATTTCGATTATTGGGGTGAGTATGTCTTGTCGTGGTGTACAACACGGCATGTACAGAAAAATTGTGTCATGGCTTAAATTGTGATATTGATTGGCAACACTGGATTCTTCAGTTATTTGATCGAATTGTGTTATTGATTTGCAAAACGATATTCTTCAATTATTTGATCGAATTGTGTTATTGATTTGCAAAACGATATTATTCAGTTATTTGATCGAATTGTGTTATTGATTTGCAAAACGATATTCTTCAATTATTTGATCGAATTGTATTATTGATTTGCAAAATGATATTATTCAGTTATTTGATCAATTGTGTTATTGATTTGCAAAACGATATTATTCAGTTATTTGATCAATTGTGTTATTGATTTGCAAAACGATATTATTCAGTTATTTGATTGAATTGTGTTATTGATTTGCAAAACGATATTATTCAGTTATTTGATCGAATTGTGTTATTGATTTGCAAAAAGGTATTATTCAGTTATTTGATCAAATTGTGCATGAATTGGCAATACGGTATTCTTAAACTATTTGACTAAATTGTGTTATTATGAATTTTGATAATTTGTGAATTGGAGTTTAAATTCCTTATGACATTCATTGTCTTGAATTTAACTATGGTTTTAAGTATCCACTATTGATATGATTTATGAATTGTGAATTAAAATTGTATTTGGTTAATGTTGTGCACCACTGAGACATTGTCTCAAATGATAGCTTTTTATTGTCGCCGCAGTAGAGAGACAGTAAAGCAGACTAGGTCGCTAATACATCCAAAGGAGGGATTACAGTATAATGAGTATACCAATATTTTGCATTTTGTCAGAATGTATGACATCGTATGTACATTTTGTTTTTGGTTTTGAGCAGCTTGTAAATTCAAATTGTACCTTGAAGTTGTAAATTTATTATGAGTTATTTGACTTATAAAAATTGTATTATATTTCCTTATCTCGGACTTTGAAAAATTTCTATGGAATTGAGTTGAGAAATGTGTTGTATTGAGAAAAATGTTGGAGTTGAGATTTGGAAAATAATTGAAGTGCTTTTTACAGTGTTTTCAAGAACTGCTTTGTCAAAATACAAATGGCACCTTGCCAAAATTTTTACAGATATTCCAAATAAATCAAATGAGTTAGTTGTTTCACTTCACCACCAAAGTCTTTAACACTGTAAATAGTGCTCACCATCGTAAAAGAAGTAAGAAAAGTTTTTAAAATCCCTTGTAGTGTATTTAATGGGTTATCAGTAGACGGAGTTGGTAATTCATCAGGTATACTACGGGATCATGTCATGCCTTACAGAGGGGTAGGGTGTGACATGTTTTAGTGGTATCAGAGCAAAGTTTTTAAATTCTGTCTTCACTTGTTACTTGAATATTCTTTCTTCACAAAGACAACTGCTCAATATCATTGTTTGATACATACAGTACATTACATTATAAATATGCACTAACGGGAGGAAATCTCCTTGTATTATTGTACAGGAGGTCTAAAATCTTTGAATTGACTATGGAAGAGGGTGATCGTTCAGTCGATCAATCGATAGAGGCTGAGGTGCAAGGGGATGCCCCATGCCTACATAATGTCGATGGTTCAAGAGCACCACCGCAGATCGCAGCTTCTGCTCGATTCACAGACGGCTGCAATGTTCCAACAAATGGCTGGTAATGTGCCTACTCAAGCCCCAATACAGACTCCAGTGGTACAACCACAGTCTTCTGCTAGACAATATGACAAATTGATGAAGTATGGGGCTACAGAGTTTAAGGACAGAGATCCTCTAGAAGTCGAACAATGGTTAGAGAGGATGGATAGGGTATTCAAGAAGTCGCATTGCATGTAAGAGCTCGATTTGAGTACTCGGTATCCTTACTACAGGAGATGCTTATGATCGTGGAAACCATTCCCACACCGTAGAACTCAGCAGCTAACATGGAATGACTTCCTCGGGAATTCAGCGAAATATGTCCCCGATGCTTATGTAGACCGTGGTCGCAAGAGTTCCTAAGTCCAAACAGGGGCCGATCTGGTGAGTATGAAAGAGAATTTTTCCGCCTAAGCCATTATGCAAGAAGTCTACTTTCTACCAAAGAGGAGAGATGTAAGAGGTTTGAAACCGGCTTGAAGCCTAGTATCGATTACAAGTGGTCGGATTCAAACATAACAACTTCTTCCGAACTTATTTCTCAAGCACTAGAATTAGAAAGAATTGAATCAAGCGCTCTTGAGAAAAAGAAATCGAGAAGGCGTAAAAGAGGGAAAGTCAGCAGAACAGAGTTCTAGTGGTCCTACTGGAAAGAGGAAAAACTTTGGGGGATACGACAGAGATAGTAAGAAGTCCGGTAGAGATAGATCTTTTGGACAGAAACCACCTCGATCCGATCAGCAAACTCAACGAAACCCGTAAATGCGCTCGGATCGACTTTGTGAAACTTGTGGTAAACCACATAGTGGGGTATGCTATAGAGCCGTAGGAGCATGTTTTAACCGTGGAGAGATCGCCATTTTGCTAGGTATTGTGTAAATCCAGGTCGTTCTGGATCATTTACTACACCAAAGGGATCAACCCAAGTTTCTACCCCAAAGAGTTCACCATCAGTTAGTAGAGGCAAAGGTAGAGGTATGGGTAGTACACCTAGAAGTCGACTCATCGTGAATCACCAAAACAGGGTGATGCTTCAACTAGAGTATACGCTATACGACAGAAAAGAGACTGAGACTTTTGACATCATTGCTGGTACTTTCTCAATTAGCAACTAAGATATATATATGTATTGTTTGACCTGGAGTTTGCATACTTTTATGTTAGTGTTAGAACTACATGTTCTGTTGTTATTCCTTTACAGGGGAATAAATTTTGATGCATTAGTGATTAGTCCTTGAGATAAGGATTGTGATAATAAGTGAAATTACTTTTGAAAGAGTTTATCGGCGAAAAGTATTTTCTAACACACCATAAATTATAAAGCTAATTGGCGAGCCTACTTAATGTAAGGCAAGAGGACGTAAAAGTAAGATGCAGTAATGGAATTGCTCTAGATGAGGGCAAGGAGGTTACTGTTAGAAATTGCTAATGGATATTGTAATCAGAATAAGATTCGAATATCAGTGAATTCAAAAAGAATAAAAGATAACAAAGTTTGATCTATTGGGATGTATCGTAGTAACTATGCAATGTTCTTGATGTTTATACTGTAAGCTCAGACATTCTGATCGACTTGAGATTATTGTGTAGAGCTACGTACTACCCGATAGTACACCTAGATAAGAATAGTTGCCAACGGCATCTGTTTTGGTATAGTTATGCCATGACAGAATTTAATTGTTAGAAATAAGTTTGAAAATCCTAATTAGGGATCTAAAACACAAAAGTTAAAAAATAGAAAGGTTATAGTTCAGTACAATAGGAAGTAAGTTATAGAATATTGACATATAAAAAGAGTTATTAAAGAAGATAATTGAACATTTGATTCATGTTTAAAAGAGAAATATAACAAATGTGAGGAAGACTATGGACTAGAATGGTCAGAGGACCAATGACTGATGAATGATTCTAACATGACCTCAAGGGTCATTCAAGGAGCAACGTGAACCAAAATATTAGACAGCATAATAGTAAGAGGAGATTGGTGTTATCCAAACAAATTAAACATTGTATTAGATTATTAAAAGTCTTACGATCATATAGAAAGGAGAAATAAACGTATGACTATTGTAAGATGGCTACTGGGTAAAAATTTCGTGGACGAAATTTATTTAAGGGGGGGAGAATTGTAACACCCCTAAGTTCGGTAGTGCGTTCTGCTGTTCCGGTGACCAGTGCTGTCCGGACAGCTAGGATGCCTAGAACCACACCTTGATATGAGAGAGGAGACATAAATAATGAAATACAAGAAAAGAAAATACAAGAAAAACAAAGGAAAAATCATAACAAAGAAATATAACCGAATAAGTGAGCCGAGAAACCTAGCGATGGGTGACCGCACCGAGAAGTCACGGCGTGGACCGTTGGATCGCCCTCGGATCATGGGAACCCCGAAAACATTTTTAGGACATAAATAGACCCTTATTGAAGTATAAATCTCATTAGAAAGATTAAAGAAAAATTAAATAATTAGTACAAAGAAAAGTGAGAAATCGAAAAACAGACAAAACCCGGTAATACCGAAATATCGGGAATGCCACATGAACAGGGGCATTATGGTCATTTGACATCCCGAAGTGTCTTTTGACCTAAATGTCCATTAAAAATAAATAATATTACACTTAGAAAATGAAATGAAAAATTAATTTGGTGGTACATAAAGTAAATAGCCAAAAATGGAGTGAAAAATGTGTAAATAACACATTTAAGCATTATTATATAATTAAATGAGTAAGTGGAACACTAAAGGATTAAATTAAACATAAAATGTGGCTGATGTAAGTCCACTAAACCCATCAGAATGTTCATCTTCCTCATTTCATAAACATTGCCGAATTGAAGAAAATGGGAACCACCATGGCCATTTTTCATGCAAGCTCATCTAACCACTCATTTCACTTCTAATCACTTGAGTTCCTTCATCAAAAATGGTCTACACATCACAAGGAAGATATTGATACCAAATTTGAGAAGTTTGGTGAAGGTTTAGCAAGTTACAATCAAAGGTAAGTTTACATTTTTGAGAATTCCTTTGTTAAACTTTATGTTCATGTAATGGGTGTTAGTTTGGTGAAGGAAATTTTAAAGTTTAAATAGTTATTGAGATAGCCATTTTTGGACAGCCATGGGGTCACGCATTTAATGATTTATTATGCATATAATTGATGAGAAATAATGTTGATCTTGGTGATTTAATATCCTAGTGAATTATTTCACATATATATGGTGATTTATGCACTTGGATGGGAATTGGTAAATTGTAGGGCACTTTGATGTTGAAGGACAATTTTCGGCAGCTTGGGAACACTTGAGTAAATGTATGTATTCATGGAAGTGTAGGCAGAATATTGACCTAGAAGGATTGATGGATATGTATGTAGATTGATATTGTAAAGTGTATGTAAGATTTGTAATGGTTAGGTGTGTATGTAATGGTACTTAGAATTTGTAAATGTGAACCATATTTGGTGTGTTGAGGGTAATTGTAATCTGCCCAAAGTAATGTTAATGTAAAGTAGAATATGCTTTTGGTAATGTACCAAAACAGATTGGTAGGGAAGTGAACAAATTGCAAGGTAAATGTGCGTGATTGATGTGTGTTAAGCAAAGTAACCAAGGGCAGTGTACATTTTAGCTAATAAGTTTAAATGTGTAATCTCAATTGGTATGAGACCAATTGGAGGTGGAACTAGGCACAAAATGTGCCAACTTTCATTGAGAAAACATACCAAAATTCTGCTTGCAAGGTGACCTAAGTAAATGACCAATTCGGATTAGGTGCAATTAGGACCTGAAAAATTACCAATTGGGCAGCAGTGAGTGTTTAGGCCATAACTCACTCAAAACAGGTCCAATTGACCTGAAATTTTAACCATGAATAGTTAAGACCCATACCTACAAGTCTTATGAAGACACCAAAGCCCAGAAATGACCATAAGCAAGTCAAACAACTTGCACAAATTCGGGCCCAAAAACTGGCCGAACCAGAGTTGACCAAATTGACCCAAAATTGACCTAATTTGATACCAATTGACCAGCAATAGTGTAATGACCATAACTTGGTCTACTTAACTCGGATTGACCTAAAATTTTGCACTGCGGTCCATAAGACCTAGATCTACAAGTTTGTAGTTTCGACCCAGACCCAAAAACCGAGGGAACTAGATCGTCCGGCTAGGTCAAACCAGTGTCCCGGAATCCAGCAATTTGCATTAAAATGCACTAAACAAGAAAATGACTTTGGTAAAACGTACCAAACCTAAAACCCTATCAAATGTGACATATTAACGACACTAAAACCTAATTTACCTAAAACGCAACGAGGGTCGGTATATTAGGTGATTAAGTGAATAATTGAGTTCAGTGCATTATTTACCAAACACCATCAATAGAGACAGTTTAATTTAGTACTGAAACACTTCAAATTGTGTTTCGATTAACAAGGACTCAAAGAAAAGGGAAGGAAACACTGAGTCCAGACCAGGGGGACAGTCATCAGAGGTTTGTGCACAACGGCTATTTCTTTTGAATTTTTCAATTGAAATAAATTATGACTATTTGTATATTATTGTTTTAAATTGTGGAAATGTGTTTGGTGGACACTTATTGATTGAAAAACATTGTGAATGGTTTGAAACTGTGAAAAATTGTTTGAATGATATTGATGGATACTTATTGATTGAAAAGCATCAGAAATGGTTTTGTGGAAATTGAAGTGAATTACGAATTGTGTTGCCATTTTGTGAATGAAATTATAACTTTAGAAATTTATTGGATTCTTACGGATCATTTGAATAAAATGTTTGGAATTGTTTTGACTCACAATTGGCATGACACGGATATTATGTTCCTCCTCCATTAATGGGGTGAGTGTGATTATTCCTCCCTCTTTGACTTATCAGTCTTGGGTGAGTATGATTATGTTCCTCCCTTTTTGACTTCCCAGTCTGAGGTGAGTATGGATGAGTACTCATTAGATAGCTAACTTCCTCCCTCATTGATTTCGATTATTGGGGTGAGTATGTCTTGTCGTGGTGTACAACACGGCATGTACGGAAAAATTGTGTCATGGCTTAAATTGTGATATTGATTGGCAACACTGGATTCTTCAGTTATTTGATCGAATTGTGTTATTGATTTGCAAAACGATATTCTTCAATTATTTGATCGAATTGTGTTATTGATTTGCAAAAGGATATTATTCAGTTATTTGATCGAATTGTGTTATTGATTTGCAAAACGATATTCTTCAATTATTTGATCGAATTGTGTTATTGATTTGCAAAATGATATTATTCAGTTATTTGATCAATTGTGTTATTGATTTGCAAAACGATATTATTCAGTTATTTGATCAATTGTGTTATTGATTTGCAAAACGATATTATTCAGTTATTTGATCAATTGTGTTATTGATTTGCAAAACGATATTATTCAGTTATTTGATTGAATTGTGTTATTGATTTGCAAAACAATATTATTCAGTTATTTGATCGAATTGTGTTATTGATTTGCAAAAAGGTATTATTCAGTTATTTGATCAAATTGTGCATGAATTGGCAATACGGTATTCTTAAACTATTTGACTAAATTGTGTTATTATGAATTTTGATAATTTGTGAATTGGAGTTTAAATTCCTTATGACATTCATTGTCTTGAATTTAACTATGGTTTTAAGTATCCACTATTGATATGATTTATGAATTGTGAATTAAAATTGTATTTGGTTAATGTTGTGCACCATCGAGACATTGTCTCAAATGATAGCTTTTATTGCCGCCGCAGTAGAGAGACAGTATGTGCAGACTAGGCCGCTAATACATCCAGGAGGGATTACCCAGTATAATGAGTATACCAATATTTTGCATTTTGTACTGTAATGTATGACACTGTATGTACATTTTGTTTTTGGTTTTGAGCAGTTGTAAATTCAAATTGTACCTTGAAGTTGTAAATTTATTATGAGTTATTTGACTTATAAAAAATTGTATTATATTTCCTTATCTCAGACTTTGAAAAATTTCTATGGAATTGAGTTGAGAAATGTGTTGTATTGAGAAAAATGTTGGAGTTGAGATTCGGAAAATAATTGAAGTGCTTTTTACAGGTTTTCTGAAGAACTGTTTTGTCCAAAATACAAATGGCACCTTGCCAAAATTTTTACAGATATTCCAAATAAATCAAATGAGTTAGTTGTTTCACTTCAGTTCACCAAAGTCTTTAACACCTGTAAATAGTGCTCACCACTGTAAAAGAAGTAAGAAAAGTTTTTAAAATCCCTTGTAGTGTATTTAATGGGTTATCAGTAGACGGAGTTGGTAATTCATCAGGTATACTACGGGATCATGTCATGCCTTACAGAGGGGTAGGGTGTGACATCTAAAATTAATCTGATTAATTTTAAAATCTTAAATAGCAAATACAGATCCAAAAACATATTAAAAGAGTTTTAATATGTTGTTTATCATTGAAATCAAATAGATAAAAATAAATCTTGCACGATGCATGTGACCCTAGGTGAAAATTTTTGAATTCAATGGTATAAACTTGGCAGCAATTGAGATTGGTATTAAAGTATTCTATTTGTGTATTTTCAGTAGAAAAGGAAGTTGGAACGGACAAGGAGAAGTAGGTAACAATAAAGGAGAGCATTGAAGGTTTGTGCACAACATTACTATGCTTTAAAATTCATTGATAAAGTGAGTGAAATATGTATTTTACATTTGCTTTGAATTGTTGAAAATTTATTTGTGACATTAGTTATGATGTTTTGACTTAAATTGTTGAAAGTTATTGTGTATATTTGAAATGACAATGTTTAGCAAATTGTTAAGATAAGTTTTGAAACCACAGTGTCATGACCATATATTTGAACACCTCACTAGCACGACTAGTGGGGGTAATTAGTTTCGAATTTTGATTCCTTCTCTGGAGAAGTGTTGAGGTGTGCCAGTAGAAGAGGATGTAAATGGATATCCATATATTTGAGCTAGCTAGCCTTGAATTGTGATTTCTCTTTAGCCTCTGGCTATTGAGATTCTATTTGTTTCGAATGGCATGATTTAACTGTGGGTTTTATGAAATGTGTTTTGATACTTCGAAATGAACGATGGTGGGGCAAACCTCAGCGAGGACGCTGAGTCCCATAAGGGGGGTGGATTGCAACACCCTAGGCAAATCCCACATCGACAAAACACGGGAGAGATGCTGGGTTTATAAGATGGAGGTTCCTAACCCCTATTGACGCGTTTTAAAACCGTGAGGACTTTGGCTCAGAGCGGACAATATCACTAGCTATTGACGCGTTTTAAAACCATGAGGGCTTTGGCTCAGAGCGGACAATATCACTAGCTAGTGATATTGTCCGCTCTGAGCCAAAGTCCTCACGGTTTTAAAACGCGTCAATAGGGGTTAGGAAACTCCATCTTATAAACCCAGCATCTCTCCCGTGTTTTGTCGATGTGGGATTTGCCTAGGGTGTTACAATCCACCCCCCTTATGGGACTCAGCGTCCTCGCTGAAGTTTGCCCCACCATCGTTCAAGGTTGCATGCAGAGCAACTCTGATACCATAAATGTAATGGCCCGGCCCACTAGTGATATTGTCCGTTCTGGGCCGAAGCCCTCACGGTTTTAAAACGCGTCATTAGAGGTTACAAACCATCAACTTATAAACCCAGCATCTCTCCCTTGTTTTGCCGATGTGGGATTTGCCTAGGATGTTACATTTTCCACCAGTCATAAGCATCCCCCTGTAACAAAGATACTGAGTATTCAAATCTGAGCTCCTCCATGCAATGCAATTTCTTGAATACCCTATCCATCCTCTCTAACCATTGTTCAGCTTCTAGAGGATCTATCGTCCCTTAAACTCAGAGCCCCATACTTCATCAATTTGTCATATCGCCTAGTAGGAGACGTGGTTGTACCACCGTGTCTCAGTATTGGGACTTGAGTAGGCACATTACCACCATTTGTTGGAACATTGCGACCATCTCACGAGCGAATCGAGCAGAAATCATGACTGTGGGGGCTGGTGCTGCTGAACCACTGACATTTTGTAGGCCTAGGGCATCCCCTTGCACCTCAGCCTCAATAGATTGATCGACTGAACGATCACCCTCTTCCATAGTCAATGCGAGGATTTTAGATCTCCTGAACAAATAACACAAGGAGATTTCCTCCCGTTAGTGCATATTTATAATGTAATGTACTGTATGTATCAAACAATGATATTGAGCAGTTGTACTATGAAGAAAGAATATTCAAGTAACATGTGAAAACAGAATTTAAAAACTTTGCTCTGATACCACTAAAACATGTCACACCCTACCCCTCTGTAACGCATAACATGATCCCGTAGTATACCTAATGAATTACCAACTCCGCTTCATCGATAACCCATTAAATACACTACAAGGGATTTTAAAAACTTTTCTTACTTCTTTTACAATGGTGAGCACTATTTACAGTGTTAAAAACCTTTTGAATCAAGTGATAGAACTAACACATTTAAATTATTTGGAATTTCTGTAAAAATTTTGGCAGAGTGCCATCTGTATTTTGGATAAAATAGTTCTTCAGAAAACCTGTAAAAAACACTTCAATATATTTCCAAATCTCAACTCCAACATATTTCTCAACACAACATATTTCTCAACTCAAATCCACAGTGATTTTTCAAAGACTGAGATACAAGAAATAGAATACAATTTTTACAAGTCAAAATAACTCATAATTTACTTTACAACTTCAATGTACCATTTTAATTTACAATTGCTCAAAACCAAGAACAATATGTACATACAGTGGTCATATATTACAGTACAAAATGCAAAATGAGGTATACTCGTTATACCCGATAATCTCTCGCTGGATGTACTAGCAGCCTAGTCTGCTGCCCTGTCTGTCTGTCTACCTGTGACAGCAATGAAAAGCTATCGCTGAGACAATGTCCCAGTGGTGCATAACATTAACTAAATACAACTTTAAATCACAATTCATAAATCATAAAAATGATGGATACGTAAATTCATAGTTAAATTCAAGACAATGAATGTCAGAAGGAATTTAACACAATATCACAATAAATCTCAGAGATCAAAACATAGTTAACTTCAAAAGACAGTAAATGTCAATAAGGATTTAACTCCATTTCACAATCTCATAATACAAATCAATAAATCACACACAGCTTAATCATGTTCCAAAGTTCAATTCGTCCCAAAAGTCGATGACTAATGAGGAATAACATAGCTAGCTAGCAAAAATATGAGTACTCATCCAATTCGTCCTTAACAGGCACACACCTCAACACTTCAGCAAGAGAGGGAATTCAATTCGTCCCACTAGACAAGCTAGCGAGGAATACAATCAATATACATGATAGCTGTGGTGTAATGGCCCGGCCCACTAGTGATATTGTCCGCTCTGGGCTGAAGCCCTCACGGTCTTAAAACGCGTCACTAGGGATTACGAACCACCAACTTATAAACCCAGCATCTCTCCCGTGTTTTGCCGATGTGGGATTTGCCTAGGATGTTACAATCCACCCCCCTTATGGGACTCAGCATCCTCGCTGAGGTTTGCCCCACCATTGTTCAAGGTTGCACTTGAAGCGGCTCTGATACCACAAATGTAATGGCCCGGCCCACTAGCGATATTGTCCGCTCTGGGCCAAAGCCCTCACAGTTTTAAAACGCGTCACTAGGGGTTACGAACCAACAACTTATAAACCCAGCATTTCTCCCGTGTTTTGTCGATGTGGGATTTGCCTAGGGTGTTACATGTGGTTTCAAACCATTTCCAATGCTTTTCAATCAATAAGTATCCATCAATATCATTCAAACAATTTCTCACAATTTCAAACCATTTACAATGCTTTTCAAGCGATAAATATCCATTCAAACACATTTCCACAATTTAAAACAATAATGTACAAATAGTCATAATTCATTTCAATTGAAAAATTCAAAAGAAATAGTTGTTGTGCACAAACCTCTGATAATTGTCTCCTGGTCTTGACTCAGTGTTTCCTTCCCTTTTCCTGAGTCTTTGCTAACTGAGAAACACAATTTGAAGTGTTTCAATACTAAATTAAACTGTCTCTAACGATAATGCTTGATAAATAATTCACTGAATGCTATTATTTGCTTAATCAACCTAATATATTGACCCTGGATACATTCTAGGTAAATTAGGTTTTAATGTTATTAATATGTCACATTCGATAGTCTTTTGGGGTTGGTACATGTTACCAAATTCATTTCCGTGTATACTGCATTTTCTTTCAATTTAATAGATTCCGGGATACTAGTTTGATCTAGCCGGACGACCTAGTTCCCTCGGTTTTCAGGTTTCGGTCAAAACTATAAACTTGTAGATCTATGTCTTATGGAACGCGGGGCAAAATTTCAGGTCATTCTGAGTTATGTAGACCAAATTATGGACATTTTACTATTGCTGGTCAAATTGCACCAAAATTGGTCATTTTAGGTCACTTTAAGTCATTTTAGGTTCGGCCAGTTTTTGGACCCGAATTTGTGTAAGCTGTTTGACTTGCTTATGGTCATTTCTGGGCTTTTGTGTCTTCATAAGACTTGTATATATGGGTCTTAACTATTCATGGTTAAAATTTCAGGTCAATTAGACCTGTTTTGAGTGAGTTATGGCCTAAACACTAACTGCTGCCCAAATGGTCAATTTTCAGGCCTCAATTGCACTTAATCCGGATTTGGTCATTTTTCAAGCTACCTTTCATGCAGAATTTTGGCAAGATTCCTTCATGAAAGTTGGCACATTTTGTGCCTAGTTTCACCTCCAATTGGTCTCATACCAATTGGAGCCACACACTTAAAGTTATAGGCCTAAAACACAAACTGCCTTATTGAAATTCTTGCATATACATCAAGCATCACTTTTAACACTCACCAAACTTAACATTCAAACCAATTCTGGTTGTACCACAACCTAAACATAATTTATAACATATTATAGGTCATATTGGCAGCTTGCAATTACATTCAATCTGCACCAACAAGTGCAGAATTTGTCAAACTCAATTTACAACAATTCAGTCACCAATTCATGCTCATTTACATGTCCCACTTCACACCACCATACATACACTCAAACTGCCATAACAACCAACACATTTTAACATCATTATTCCATAAACCAAGCATGAATTCCAACATTCCTCAAGAGTTAGCAAACTGCCACAATGGTACACTTACATTCCATTACTTTCCAAGCTTTAAATCTCATTTTACATTTACATATACTAAGTATACATTACCCAAACAATTTCCTACACAATATACATTTAATCAATCATTTAATTCACCATTTACAAGTACAATTAAACTGCCTTCAAGGTGCTTCCATAGCTGCCAAAAGTACACATTCCCATTCAACATCAAAACTCAAAAATTTCTTCATAAATCAAACACCCATAACATGCTTACAAACTTTAACAAAGCAACATTCAAAAACACAAACTTACCTATTTTGAAGCTTCTTAAAAACTCATCAAAACTTACCTTTCTCACTCCCTAAATGCTGCCCAAGGTGTGGTGGTTACTTTTAGTGAAGAAACCCTAACCACTTGAAGCTTGGATCATGGATGCATGAAGCTCACAAATGGGACAACAATGGTGGTTTATAAGGCTTTCTTTATGGCAATGGTGGTCTTCAAAGGTTGAAGGTGAAGTTTTAGTGGAGTAGTCTGCCCACTTAATGCATATTATAATCCCTTAGTGGTCCACTCACATAAGAAATTGATTTAATATTATTTAAGTGCTAATTACTCAAATTTCACTCCACTTTTGGCTATTTACATTAGGTAACCCTAATTTAATTTTTCATTATATTTTCCAAGTGTAATATCATGTATTTTTAATGGACATTTAGGTCAAAAGACAATTCGGGATATCAAATGACCACAATGCCCCTGTTCGGGTTGTATTCCTGATTTTTTGGTAACACCGGGTTTTGTCCGTTTTTCGATTTCTCACTTTTCTTTGTACTAATTATTTAATATTCATTTAATATTTCTAATGATATTTATACTTCAATAGGGGTCTATTTAAGTCCTAAAAATATTTTCCAGGGTTCCCCGCAGTCCAGGGCTAGTCAACGGTCCACGCGTGACTTCCCGGTGCGGTCACCCATCGCTAGGGTTCTCGGCTTGCTTAACATGGTTGCATTTCTTTACTATTATTTTTCCTTTGTTTTTCTTGTATTTTCTTTTCTTATATTTCATTATTTTATGTCTCCTCACTCATCTCGAAGTGTAGTTCTAGGCATTCTAGCTGTCCGGACAACACTGATCACCGGAACAGTAGTACGCACTACCGAACATAGGGGTGTTACATTTAAATATGAATTTTTAAATTTATTTGAATCATATTCAAATCTGGATTTTTAAGTTGAATATGAAATATTCAATTTAATTTAAGTATGTATGTTTTATTTAATTATTAAATAGTAATATGCATGATGGATGATCATAGACTATAAAAGACCAATATAATTAGATTTATTTCTTTTATGTTTCTTTGGGATTGTAAATTAATTAATTTATTTTAGGCATGTATTATTAAGTTTGTAATAATTTTTGGATTGTAATTTCATTTATTTAAGTTATTGTAAATTCGCCTTGGTATGCCAAGGATTACTATGTAATAATGGATTGCAAGAAGTTCAAGGAGGTCAAGAGCATTGGTGGGACCAGTGGGAGGAATTTAAGATCAAGTGTTGATTATGTACTCCTTCAGCAACTCTTGTACAATGAATGAATGAAATGCACCTAGGAATGTCCTTATTCAATTCTGATCAATTCTTGGTGGCTCAGAATTGAATCCCTTAGAAAGTCCATGATCATACCATATTTACTGCTTATCCATGAATACATGAGATGTATGGGCATGTATGTAATTATATGGTATATGCATGCTAAATGGATAATGTGCAAAGTGAGACCTTAATAGTAATTAGGATGACTACAAAATCTTCCAAACAAATGATTAAGTTGGAAATGCTATAATTATAGTAATTATAACATGGGCCCTCCATTGGGGCAATTATTTTAAGAAATTTTAAATAGTTACATTAGATGCAATTAATTTAAGAGATTTTCTTAAGAATAATTGTTAAGCATGAGATGTTGTAAATATGTAAATGGTTTGGTGGCCAATATTGGATGTACCTGAGGACATTAAAATTATTTGCATAATTATTGGCTCAATGGGATCAACTTAACTAATGCAAGATAAGTCAGTAATGGATGTACCTGAGATTTGGAGCATTAGGGGCTGGGTAAAGGATTGAACCTCATATGAGATGTGATGGGCAAGGAGTTGCTCACTTATAGTTTATTTTAATTCCAATAATGGATGTACCTGAGGTTGATCAATAGAATTATAATAATTCAATCACCCACTAGAAATCCATCCAACTAGGATTTCCGTTTTCTACTTTGGAAGTGTAGGATTCGCTAAGTTAGTGGGAGAACCAATTTGATTAAAAAACCATAATCATTTTGGTTAATTACATGATACATTTACTAATTAATCTGGTTATTTTCTATAATTAATTTTCTGATAAAAATGAGCACAGAACAACCACCACCATCCAATATCCTTGCAAGCATACTTGATCGCAATAGGTTGATAGGACCTAATCTCTCTGATTGGCTAAGAAATTTGAAACTTGTTCTGAACCTTGAACATATAGGATATGTTCTAAACTCAAATGTTCCTGGCCCCTTACCTCCAGAGGCCACTCAAGAGTAACATGAAACTTTGGACAAGTGGAAGGAGCATGATATGAGAGCTAAGTGTTACATGCTTGCTTCCATGAGTAATGAGTTACAGAAGTAGCATGAGAACATGCAGAGTGCGAGTGAGATCCTCCTTCACCTACAAAAGTTGTATGGTGAGCACAAAAGGAATGCTAGGTATGAGATATCTAGGCAGCTGTTCCGCATGAGGATGTCTGAGGGACAGAATGTTGGGGATCATGTCCACAAGATGATTTGGTTGATTGAGTAGTTGGAACATCTTGACTTCAACATGGATTTCCAACTACAGACGGATTTGATCATTCAGTCCCTTCTTGAGTCTTTTGAAAATTTTGTGACAAATTTCCATATGACTCAACAGGAATGCACCTTAGCTGGATTACTCAACATGCTGGTTATTGCCCAAAAGAATATGCCGGGCAATAAAGGAAAAGAGGTAGCTTTGATTGCATCTTCTTCTACTAGAAAGTCCAACAAGAAAAAGCGTAATAAGAAAAAGAAACCTCAGATTCCTGGTCCTTCTAAGAAAATAGCTAAAAAGAAAGGGAAGACTAAAGCTGAAGGAGGCAAAGGAAAGTGTTTCCACTGCCAGAAAGGGCAATGGAAAAGGAATTGCCTAGAGTATCTTGCTTCTCTGAAGGACAAGAAGGATACACCTTCGAAAGGTTTGTCCATATTTTGTTATTTAGATTCTGATGATAGTCATAGTTCATCTACAGCTTGGGTTTAGATACTGGTGCCAATTCTCACATTTCTAATGATATGCAGGAACTAACAAGTAGCAGAAGCTTGCGTTCTCAAGATGTTAGAGTCCGGATTGGCAATGGCTCAACTGTTAAAGCTTTAGCCATAGGATCTAAATATTTTTATATGTTTGGACATGTTTTGTGTTTGAATAATATTTTGTATGTACCTGATGCTTTTAAGAACATCATTTCTATATCTATTTTGACTAGAAATGGCTATGAATTTCAGTTCACAGATGATGTTTGCAATATTTATTTTGGAAAAAAATATGTTGGTTCGGGTTATATGAATGATGGTCTTTATTATTTAGATAATAATGACAAACACAAATTGAATGCAAGTGATCTAAAAGAATGCAATGCCATGGTGAAAACCAACTCAAGTTCAAAATATATTTGGCACTTAAGGTTATGTCATGTTGCAGAAGATAGGATTACAAAATTAGAGAAAATGGGGATTCTATCCTCATTGGGCTTTGAGCCTACTCCAACTTGTGAATCTTGCCTTCAGTGCAAAATGACTAGATCACCCTTTGTTGGACAGGGGCTAAGAGCTGAAAATATTTTGGAGCTAATACATAGTGATGTATGTGGTCCATTTAAAGAAATGGCTAGAGGGGGTTTTCATTATTTTATTACCTTTACTGATGATAAATCAAGGTTTGGGTATTTGTATTTGATGAAATGCAAACATGAATCCTTTGAAAAGTTCAAAGAATTTAAATCTAAAGTAGAAAATCAAACAGGAAAGAGTATTAAAGCTCTTCGATCAGATCGTGGAGGTGAGTATTTAAGTACTGAATTTGATGAATGGTTGAGAGAGCACGGCATTGTTTCCCAGCTGACTCCTCCAGGAACGCCACAGCTGAATGGTGTATCTGAAAGGAGAAATCATACCCTATTGGATATGGTACGTAGTATGATGAGCTATATTGATATGCTAATCTCCTTTTGGGGATTTGCATTAGAATCAGCTTTGTAGATTCTGAATAGGATTCCATCAAAATCAGTTTCTTCCACACCTTATGAGATATGGCATGGAAGAAAACCAAGTCTTAAGCATGTTAAGATTTAGGGTTTTCCAGCTTATATCAAAAAGCTGAACACTGATAAATTAGAAACCAGATCAGAAAAAGGTCGATTTGTTGGATATCCAAAAGATAGTTTTGGATATTATTTTTATTTGCCTACTTCACAAAAGGTTGTGATAAGTAGAGATGCCACATTTCTTGAACAACAGTTTGTTCAAGAAAAAGGCAAAGAAAGGCAAATAGAGTTGGCATTAGAAAATTTTAACCAATCAACAGATTAGATGGATATAAATCCATCTAGTCATCCTATACCCATTGATGAAACATCTACAGCTGTTCCTCGTAGAACAACCAGGGTATCTCACCCACTAGTGAGATATGGTTTCCTTCATGAAGAAGAACAAGAGTTGTCTACTCATGAAGAAGTAGATCATGGAGATGATCCACTCACCTATGAAGAAGCTATATCAGATATAGACTCTTCAAAATGGATTGATGCTATGAAATCCGAAATTGATTCCATGTATAAGAATCAAGTTTGGGATCTTGTTGACCCACCTAAAGGTATTGTACCTATAGGGAATAAATGGTTTTTTAAGAAGAAAATTGGTTCTAATGGAAAGGTAGAGACCTATAAGGCAAGGCTAGTAGCGAAAGGGTTTCACCAAAGGCAAGGAATCGACTATGATGAGACTTTCTCGCCTATTGCCATGCTTACATCAATTAGGATTCTATTAGCAATAGCTGCATCCTATGATTATGAGATTTGGCAGATAGATGTCAAAACAGCTTTTCTCAATGGATACATTGAAGAAAACATTTTTATGGAACAACGTAGGGGTTTTGAATCCCAAAATGGTTCAAAGGTATGCAAGCTAAAGCGATCCATTTATGGGTTGAAGCAAGCTTCGAGGAGTTAGAACATCCATTTTGATAAAGCCATTAAATCCTTTGGTTTTATAAAAAATGAGGATGAGCCATGTGTATATAAGAAGGT
Organism: Hevea brasiliensis; assembly: GCF_030052815.1. Taxonomy (NCBI): domain Eukaryota; kingdom Viridiplantae; phylum Streptophyta; class Magnoliopsida; order Malpighiales; family Euphorbiaceae; genus Hevea; species Hevea brasiliensis. The sequence goes on along the minus strand of NC_079501.1, from coordinate 39,277,983 downwards.
TAGTGACAGTGCTATCACTTTCCTTGTCTTATATGTGAATGACATACTAATGATGGGTAATGACACAAGTATGTTAACAACTGTAAAGATATGGTTGTCAAATACATTCTCCATGAAAGACTTAGGGGAGGCACCTATATTATTAGGATTCGCATCTATAGAGATAGAGCGAAAAGAATAATTGGTTTATCCCAAAGTCTATACTTGGAAAAGGTGTTAAAGAGGTTTACCATGCTTGATTCCAAGAGAGGATTGTTACCAGTGAGACATGGTATCCATCTTTCTAAAGAGATGTCTCCAAAGACACCTGAAGAAAGAGATAAGATGGTCAGCATTTCATATGCTTCAGCTATTGGAAGTTTAATGTATGCAATGTTCTGTACTAGGCCGGATATCGCATATGCTGTTAGTTTGACTAGCAGGTATCAATCTAATCCAGGTTTGGAACACTGGATAGCTATCAAGAATATCCTTAAGTACTTGAGAAGAACTAAGGATTTATTCTTGATATATGGAGGTGGAGACTTACAATTGGATGGTTATACTAATTCTGATTTCCAATCAGATATTGATGACAGAAAGTCTACATCTGGATATGTGTTCATTTGTAATGGAGGTGCAGTCAGTTGGAAGAGTTCCAAATAGAGCATGACTGCAAATTCCACTACAGAGGCTGAGTATATTGCTGCATCAGATGCTACAAAGGAAGCTATTTGGATAAAGAAGTTTGTGACAGAACTTGCAATAGTTTCTTCCATTGAGTCAGCAGTTCCAGTACACTGTGACAACAATGGAGCAGTCATACAGGCTAAGGAACCAAGGTCTCACCAAAAATCTGAACACATAGAAAGGCGCTACCACATTTTCAGAGAAATAGTTAGGCGAGGCAATGTAGCCATGCAGAAAATAGTATAAGCTAAAAATCCAGCTGATCCATTCACTAAGCCTATGTCACAGACTCAGCTAGACTGACATCTTGAGAAGATTGGTCTAAGATATTGTAATGAATGGCTCTAGTGCTAGTGGGAGATTGTTAGTAGTATGCCCTAGAGCATATCATTTAGTATGTATCTTGTACATATTTTTATTAATAAAAGGCTTTTCCACTTTTTCGTTTACATAATATATTTATGTGTAATAGAAAAGGTCCATTGATATTTTGTTAGAAATATTATTCTTAAGTTGTTAAGAATATGAGTGACATTATTTCTAGCACAAAGTATCATAAATAGGTTCACAATCGAGGATACTTCATAATAAGGACATGACTTATCCAGAAAGATTATATTCATGTTTGTTCCCAAGTTATTTATATGAGATCGAATGGTAAGTCTCATGCCATATGACAAACGTGATAGGTACCTATAAATGATAAGTAGGCCGAACCAGTGATACTTATGACAAGCACATGGAGTTTACTGTTGTCAATGTTTTGTCATAAATCATATCAGTGCATATAATCTTTAGACCTGAGATAGCACAGTTATCTTGTATATAGGTAGTTTGAGTTTGATACTGCTTTCATACTTGTACTGTGTATGGGTATATGGGCATGTGTTGGCTCCTACTAGTTATATATGGAGGTAGGTGTTGATCAAGATGGAATCTGTTCCTCTAAGTAAATAGAGATAAAATCCTATGTTCATTTAATTATTCATGATGTTTCAAGTTCCTGGCCAGGACAGATAGATTTAATCAGAAAAGAGTTTCTGATGAGAAAATCTTTTTAATCAAGAACCGGAATTAAAAGAGAATATAATATTCATAGCAAATGGAGTTTGACATAAACCATGACTCCAGCTTGAGTTGGGATTTTATGTGCATGATTCTAGTGCATGGTAACATATGATTATAGGTTCATTTAAGGTAAACCTTATTACTAATTGGGTGTCCATGGCATGCTATGCTAGGTGTTAACCATAGTCTATGCACTGCATAAAATGATTAAGAGAAATCATTTATGGTAAGAAAGATTTCTAATGGTATTGAGAGTTGATATCATGTCTCATTGCCAATTAGTGATGAGCCTAGTAAGTCACACACATACACAAGTTATCACCTAATTAAATATGATTTAATTAATTAATTAAAGAGTTTAATTAATTAATTAAAGAGTTTAATTAATTAATTAATTAGGTTTGGTTTGCAATTAGATTGCAAAGTCCCTAGCATGACTTGAAACCAAATCTAGATTATTGGATGTATAGTATAAGTTAAATTTATATTTAAAGTGTTTAAATGTGAATTTAATTAATGAGAAATTAATTAATAGAGATTAATTAATTAATTTATATTTGATATAAATTAATTAGAAGAAGAGAAATAATTATTTTGGGTTAAGAACTCAAAATTAAGGCACAGGGGCATTTTGGTCATTTCGCAGTGTGACACGTGGCACCATGAGATGGTGACACATGGCAATACACATAAGCTTGCCAAATGTCTTTTAATCATGTAAGATGATTAAAATTAAGAATAAATATAGGTTTGACACTTGACACAATGTGATTGGGTCACTTAAACCTAGAGCTAATCAAAAGGTGACATGTGGCAGGGGTTTAATGTGTTAACCTAGCTATATAAATGTTGTTATGAGAAAAATAAAACACAACCAGCAGCCACACTCGTTTATCACGCCATTTTGAAGCTCTCCCTCTTTTCCTCTTCATCTCTCATCAATTCAAAGAGATTAGCCATCAATCTCTTAAATTAAAAATACTAGAAATTGTTTCTAGTGTCCTGTTTACATCTCTAATCTCTTAAAAGGCAGAGCTTGAATTTCTAATTAATAGAAAAAGCTTTAGAAGCTGTTCAAGGGCTGCCATAGGTGTTCTTGGTGTGGACAACCTAGAGGGACAACATTTGGTGTCCTGAAGATGAATCTCAATAGTGCAAATATGCTACAGTGCATCAAAAGGTTAGTGTCATCGTTCTTGATTTAATCTAGGGTTCTAAAATTAATTTGATTAATTTTAAAATCTTAAATGGCAAATACAGATCTAAAAACATATTAAAAGAGTTTTAATATGTTCTTTAGCATTGAAATCAAATAGATAAAAATAAATCTTGCATGATGTATGTGACCCTAGGTGAAATTTTTGAATTTAATGATATAAACTTGTGTTTTTCACGCTTCCGTTCTTTCAAGGTATACCCTTGTGATTCCTTTGGATGTATTTTATACCTATATGTATGGATGTATAGACATTGAGCAGTTTGTATTTACAAGCATTGCATTGCTATCACATTTTGAGTTTCTAACTATTTTGTATTTTACTTTGAGACTTATGAAAATGTAACTTTTGTAATATTTTGTCTATCAGTATTTCCAATGAATGTTTACATGTAATTTTAACTATTCTCATGCAGTTTTCCGCAAAAGAATTGATAAGATAAAAAAGCTATGATTTGTTTTAAAATCCTTTTTAGCATAACTAAGGGGTTATCGGTTGGTGGAGTTCAGTAATTCCTTTGGTATGCTATGAGAACATGTCATGCCTTACTAGGGATAAGGTGTGAGATGTTAAGTGGTATCAGAGCTTTGGTTTTTATACAAGTTTTGAAATTGCATGTTTGAAAATTTTTTATAAGTACAACTGCTCAATTGTCATTATTGATACATATAGTGCATTACATCATAAATATGGACTAATGGAGGGAAATCTCCTTGTGTTGGTTGTTCAGGGAGTAGAATTCCTTGTGATTCAATATGGAAGAGGGGGATCACACAGTAGAGCAATCGATGTGGTGAGGTACAAGGAAGCCCAGCTCCTCGTAATGCCGATGGATCATTTGCACCCATCCCACCCATGCAGTTTCCTGCTCAGTTCACTCAGCAGATGGCTGCGCTATTTCGGCAAATGGCTAGCAATATACCAGTCCAAGCTCCTGTGCAAGCACCTCCAATGCAACCACTATCCCCAGCCAGACAATATTACAAGTTAATGAAGTATGGGGCAACAGAGTTCAAGGGTACAGTGGACCCATTGGAAGCCGAGCAATGGTTAGAACGGATGGAGAGGGTCTTCAAGAAATTGCACTGCACTGATGAGTTAAAGTTTGAATATTCAATTTCCTTGCTTCATGGAGATGCATATGAGTAGTGGAAGACCATTCCCCATAGTTTGGCTGAGCCGCCAGTGCTGACATGGGATGACATTCTAAGGGAGTTTAGACAAAAGTATGTTCCTAATACTTAAATGGATATGAAGCGACATGGGTTTCTCAGTTTGAAGCAAGGGAACAAGACTGTAACCAAGTATGAGAGAGACTTTTCTCGCCTCAGCCACTATGCTGGAAGCCTACTCACAACCAGTAGAGACAGATGCAAACGGTTTGAGGCTGGTTTGAGGCCTAGTTAAAGATTGCAAGTGGTTGGGTTTCGACATGACAACTTCTCTGGGTTGATATCACAGGCCCTTGAATTGGAAAGGATAGAACTGGAAGGGGCATTTGAGAAGGTAATCACTGAAAAAGAGAAGAGCAGTAAGCCTACAGGTCAGAGTCCAAGTAACAATTTGGGTAAGAGGAAGAGCTTTGGGGGACCAAGTAACAGAGGATCTAGTAGGGGAAGATTCTCAAGGTAGAGGCCACCTAGATCCGGACAGCAGACATCTAAGGGTTCCTTTCTTACCCGTGCTTGTGAGACTTGTGGCAGAACTCATGGAGGAGTATATTATAAAGCCATAGGAGCCTGTTACAACTGTGATGGAAGTGGGCATTTTGCTAGAGATTGCACTAGTGCCCGCAGATCTGGGCCACCTACTACTATTGAGGGATCTGTTCAAGGTTCTGCTTCCAGAGGACAACAAATAACTAGTAGAGGCAGAGGCAGGAGTAGAGGTAACACTACTGGCAGCCAGGGCACAGTGAGCCAACTAGAGCAGAGTGGTGCACCAGTCATGGTGTACACCATGCGCCAGAGGGATGAAGCTGAGACATCAGATGTTGTGGCTAGTACTTTCTCCATCTTTGGTAGAGATGTATATGTGTTGTTTGACCCTGGTTCTACACATTCTTATGCTAGTGCCAGTATTGCATGTTCTATTGCTATTCCTTGTGTGAAATTGGATTATGATGTGCTAGTGACTAGTCCTTTAGGACAAGAGGTTAGGGTGAACAAATTGTATAAGGATTGTCCTTTGGTGATCCAAGGACATACATTCCTGTCAGACTTAATTGACATGCCCTTCCGAGATTATGATATCATCTTGGGCATGGATTGGTTAGCCAGGCATCACGCCATGATTGACTATGGATTGAAGATAGTCACTTTTGGTCTTCCTGAGTATGCAGACGTAGTGATACACGGGGAGAGGCAATTATTGCCATCCAACATCATTTCAGTTGCACTTGCTAGAAAGATGATTAGAAAGGGATGTGAAGCTTATCTAGCTCATGTGATAGACACCTAGGTGGGGACTCTAGATCTTAAAGATATTCCTACGGTATGGAATTTTTCGGATGTCTTTCCGAAAGAATTACCAGGATTGCCTCCAAAAAGAGAGGTGTAGTTTGAAATTGAGACTATGCATGGTGTGGAGCCAGTCTCCATCACTCCTTATAGGATGGCACCTGCTGAATTGAAAGAGTTGAAGGTGCAATTATAGGAATTGTTAGATAAGGCTTTCATATACCCTAGCGTGTCACCTTGGGGAGCACCAGTATTATTTGTGAAGAAGAAGGATGGTACTCTCCGTCTATGCATAGACTATGGACAGTTGAATAAAGTGACCATAAAGAATAGATATCCTCTGCCACGGATCGATGATTTGTTTGATAAGTTGAAGGATGCAACTATATTCTCCAAAATTGACTTGAGATCAGGCTACTACCAGTTGAGGGTGCAGGAGCAAAGTATTCCTAAAACTGCCTTTAGGACTCAGTATGGCCACTATGAGTTCTTGGTAATGCCATTCGGGTTGACTAATGCTCCAGCTGCTTTTATGGGCATGATGAACACTATCTTCAGGCCATATTTGGACCAGTTTGTTGTGGTGTTCATTGATGATATTTTGGTGTACTCAAAGAATGCAGAGGAACATGAGAAGCACTTGAGGATAGTATTGCAAACTTTGAGGGAGAAGTAGTTGTACGCCAAACTGTTGAAATGTGAGTTTTGGCTAAAGGAGATTACATTTTTGGGGCATATTGTATCTGCAGAGGGTATCCAGGTAGATACTAGCAAAGTAAAAGCCATTTTTAATTGGAAGCCACCTAGAAATGTCACGGAAGTTTGGAGTTTCCTTGGTTTAGCCCGGTATTACCGAAGGTTTGTGAAGGGATTCTCCATGCTAGCATCTCCACTGACCAAGCTACTTAGGAAGGATGAAAAATTTCAGTAGACTGATCGGTGCCAAGAAAGTTTTGATGAGTTAAAGATGCGTTTAACTGAAGCTCCAGTCTTAACCTTGCCCACTTTGGGTAAGGAGTATACCATATACAGTGATGCTTCGCATAACAGAATGGGTTGTGTGTTGATGCAAGATAGGAATGTCATTGCCTATGCTTCACGCCAGCTTAAACTGCATGAGAGGAATTATCCTACACATGACTTGGAGCTAGCAGCCATTGTCTTTGCCTTTAAGATCTGGAGACATTACTTGTATGGAGAGAGATGTTATATATACACAGATCATAAAAGTTTGAAATACTTGGGTACACAGAAGGAGTTAAATTTGAGGCAAAGGAGATAGTTAGAGCTGATAAAAGATTATGATTACTTGATAGACTTAAAGGAACGGAAGCGTGAAAAACACAAGTTTATACCATTGAATTCAAAAATTTTCATCTAGGGTCACATGCATCATGCAAGATTTATTTTTATCTATTTGATTTCAGTGATAAACAACATATTAAAACTCTTTTAATATGTTTTTGGATCTGTATTTGCCATTTAAGATTTTAAAATTAATCAGATTAATTTTAGAACCCTAGATTAAATCAAGAACGATTACACTAACCTCTTGATGCACTGCAGCGTGTCTGCGCCTTTGAGATTCGTCTTCAGGACACCAGATGTTGTCCCTCTAGCTTGTCCACACTAAGAACACCTATGGCAGCCCTTGAATAGTTTCTAAAGCTTTTTCTATTAATTAGAAAATCAAGTTCTGCCTTTTAAGAGATTAAAGATGTAAACAGGACACTAGAAACAATTTCTAGTGTTCTTAATTCAAGAGATTGATGGCTAATCTCTTTGAATTGATAAGAGATGAAGAAGAAGAGATAAAAACCCTCAAAGTGGCATGACAAAGGAGTGTGGCTGCTGGTTGTGTTTTATTTTCTCATAACAACACTTAAATAGCTAGGTTAACACATTAAACCCTTGCCACATGTCACCCTTTGATTAGCTCTAGGTTTAAGTGACCCAATCACATTGTGCCAAGTGTTAAACATATATTTAATCTTGATTTTAATCATGTTACATGATTAAAAAACATTTGGCAAGCTTATGTGTTATGTCATGTGTCGCCATCTCATGGTGCCACGTGTCACACTACAAAATGACCAAAATGCCCATGTGTCTTAATTTTGAGTTCTTAACCCAAAATAATTATTTTCTTCTTCTAAGTAATTTATATCAAATATAAATTAATTAATTAATCTCTATTAATTAATTTCTCATTAATTAAATTCATATTTAAACACTTTAAATATAAATTTAACTTATATTATACATCCAATAATCTAGATTTGGTTTCAAGTCATGCTAGGGACTTTGCAATCTAATTGCAAACCAAACCTATTTAATTAATCAATTAAACTCTTTAATTAATTAATTAAATCTTATTTAAATAGGTGATAACTTGTGTATGTGTGTGACTTACTAGGCTCATCACTAATTGGCAATGAGACATGATATCAACTCTTAATATCATTAGAACTCTTTCTTACCATAAATGATTTCTCTAAATCATTTTATGAACCTCATAGACCATGGTTAACACCTAGCATAGCATGCCATGGCCACCCAATTAGTAATAAGGTTTACCTTAAATGAAGCTATAATCATATGTTACCATGCACTAGAATCTCTCTGTTATATAATCCCAACTCAATTTTGAGTTATGGTTTATGTCAAACTCCATTTGCTATGAATATTATGTTCTCTTTTAATTCAGTTCTTGATTAAAAGATTTTCTCATCGAAACTCTTTTACGAATAAATCTATCTGTCTGGCAGAACTTGAAACATCAAGAACAATTAAATGAACATAGGATTTTATCTCTATTTACTTAGAGGAACAGATTCCATCTTGATCAACACCTACCTCCATATATAACTAGTAGGAGCCAACACATGCCCATATACCCATACACGTACAAGTATGAAAGCGATATCAAACTCAAACTACCTATATACAAGATAAGCTGTGCTATCTCGTGTCTAAAGATTATATGCCGATATGATTTATGACAAAACATTGACAAGAGTAAACTCCATGTGCTTGTCATAAGTGTCACTAGTTGACCTACTTATCATTTATAAGTGCCTATCATGTTTGTCATATGGCATGAGACTCACCATTCCATGTTATTTATATCTCATATAAATAACTTGGGAACAAACATGAATACAATCTTTCTGGATAAGTCATGTCCTTATTATGAAGTATCCTCGATTGTGAACCTATTTATGATACTTTGTGCTAGAAATATTGTCACTCATATTCTTAACAGCCTAAGAATAATATTTCTAACAAAATATCAATGGACATTTTCTATTACATATAAATATATTATGTAAACGGAAAAGTGGAAATGCCTTTTATTAATAAAAATATATACAAGATACATACTAAATGATATGCTCTAGGGCATACTACTAACAATCTCCCACTAGCACTAGAGCCATTCATTACAATACCTTAGACCCATCTTCTCAAGATGTCGTCTAGCGAGCTTGTGACAAAGGCTTAGTGCATGGATCAACTGAATTTTTGGTGATGTTATTTTCTGCATGGCTATATCGCCTTTGCCCAACTATATGTCCGATAATGTGGTAGTGCCTTTCTATGTGTTTGGATTTTGGGTGAGACCTTGGTTCCTTAGCTTTGTATGTTGCTCCATTGTTGTCACGGTGTAGTGGAACTCTTGACTCAATGGAAGGAACTCTTGTAAGTTACATCACGAACTTCTTTATCCAAACGACTTCCTTTGCAAGATCATCGATGCGGAATATACTCGACCTCTGTAGTGGAATCTGCGATCGTGCTCTGTTTGGAACTCTTCCAATGATTGCACCTCCATTACAAATGAACACATATCTAGAGGTAGACTTTCTATCATCAATATCGATTGGAAATCGAATCGGTATAACCATCCAATTGCAAGTCTCACCTCCATAAATCAAGAATAAATCCTTAGTTCTTCTCAAGTACTTAAGGATATTCTTGTGACTATCGATGTTCCAAACACGGATTGGATTGATACTGCTAGTCAAACTAACGACATATGCGATATCAGGCCTAGTACACAACATTGCATACATTATACTTCCAATAGCGAAGCATATGGAATCTGGCCATCTTATCTCTTTCTTGGTGTCTTTGGAGACATCTCTTTAGAAAGATGGATACCATGTCTCACTGGTAACAATCCTCTCTTGGAATCAAGCATGTTAAACCTCTTTAACACCTTTTCCAAGTATAGACTTTGGGATAAACCAATTATTCGTTTTGCTCTATCTCTATAGATGCGAATCCCAAGAATATAGGTTGCCTCCCCTAAGTCTTTCATGGAGAATGTATTTGACAACCATACCTTTATAGTCGTCAACATACCTGTGTCATTACCCATCAACATAATTTCATCCACATATAAGACAATGAAAGTGATAGCATTGTCACTAACCTTCTTATATACACATGGCTCATCCTCATTTTTGATAAAACCAAAGGATTTAATGGCTTCATCAAAACGGATGTTCCAACTCCTCGAAGCTTGTTTCAACCCATAAATGGATCGCTTTAGCTTGCATACCTTGGAACCATTTTGGGATTCAAAACCCTTAGGTTGTTCCATGAAAATGTTTTCTTCAATGTATCCATTGAGAAAAGCTGTTTTGACATCCATCTGCCAAATCTCATAATCATAGTATGCAGCTATTGCTAGTAAAATCCTAATTGATTTAAGCATGGCAACAGGCGAGAAAGTCTCCTCATAGTCGATTCCTTGCCTTTGGCGAAACCCTTTAGCTACTAGCCTTGCCTTATAGGTCTCTACCTTTCCATCAGAACCAATTTTCTTCTTGAAAACCCATTTGTTCCCTATAGGTATAATACCTTCAGGTGGGTCAACAAGATCCCAAACTTGATTCTTATACATGGAATCAATCTCGGATTTCATAGCATCAATCCATTTTGAAGAGTCTATATTTGATATAGCTTCTTCATAGGTAAGTGGATCATCTCCATGATCTACTTCTTCATGAGTAGACAACTCTTGTTCTTCTTCATGAAGAAAATCATATCTCACTGGTGGGTGAGATACCCTGGTTGTTCTACGAGGAACAGCTGTAGATGTTTCATCAACGGGTATTGGTTGACTAGATGGATCTATATCCATCTAATCTGTTGGTTGGTCAGAATTCTCCAATTCTAACTCTATTTGCCTTCCTTTGCCTCCTTCTTGAACAAACTGTTGTTCAAGAAATGTGGCATCTCTACTTATCACAACCTTTTGTGAAGTAGGCAAATAAAAATAATATCCAAAACTATCTTTTGGATATCCAACAAATTGACCTTTTTCTAATATGGTCTCCAATTTATCAGTGTTCAGCTTTTTGATATAAGCTGGACAACCCCAAATCTTAACATGCTTAAGACTTGGTTTTCTTCCATGCCATATCTCATAAGGTGTGGAAGAAACTGATTTTGATGGAATTCTATTCAGAATATACAAAGCTGATTCTAGTGCAAATCCCGAAAAGGAGATTGGCATATCAGTATAGCTCATCATACTACGTACCATATCCAATAGGGTACGATTTCTCCTTTCATATACACCATTCAGCTGTGGCATTCCTGGAGGAGTCAGCTGAGAAACAATGCCATGCTCTCTCAAGTATTCATCAAATTTAGTACTCAAATATTCACCTCCACGATCTGATCGAAGAGCTTTAATACTCTTTCCTGTTTGATTTTCTACTTCAGATTTAAATTCTTTGAACTTTTCAAAAGATTCATGTTTGTATTTCATCAAATACAAATACCCAAACCTTGATTTATCATCAGTAAAGGTAATAAAATAATGAAAGCGCCCTCTAGCCATTTCTTTAAATGGACCACATACATCACTATGTATTAGCTCCAAAATATTTTCAGCTCTTAGCCCCTGTCCAACAAAGGGTGATCTAGTCATTTTGCCCTGAAGGCAAGATTCACAAGTTAGAGTAGGCTCAGAGTCCAATAAGGATAGAATCCCATTTTCTCAAATTTTGTAATCCTATCTTCTGCAACATGACATAACCTTAAGTGCCAAATATATTTTGAACTTGAGTTGGTTTTCACCACGGCATTGCTTTCATTTAGATTGCTATACTCTGGCCAGTGGAAACACTTTCTTACTGGGAATGGAAACAATTTCCTGTTGGCAATGGAAACACTTTCCTGTTGGCAGTGGAAACACTTTCCTTTGCCTTTGTCAGCTTTGGTCTTCCCTTTTTGTTTAGCTATTTTCTTGGAAGGACTAGGAATCTGAAGTTTCTTTTTCTTATTGCCCTTCTTCTTGTTGGACTTTCCAGCAAAAGAAGATGCAACCAAAGCTACCTCTTTTCCTTTATTGCCTGGCATATTCTTTTGGGCAATAACCAGCATGTTGAGTAAACCAGCTAAGGTGCATTCCTGTTGAGTCATATGGAAATTTGACACAAAATTTCCCAAAAGACCCAGGAAGGGACTGAAGGATCAAATCCGTCTGTAGTTGGAAATCCATGTTGAAGTCAAGATATTCCAACTGCTCAATCAGCCGAATCATCTTGTGGACATGATCCCCAACATTCTGTCCCTCAGACATCCTCATGCGGATAGTGCCTAGATATCTCATACCTAGCATTCTGCTTTGTGCTCACCATACAACTCTTGTAGGTGAAGGAGGATCTCACTCGCACTCTGCATGTTCTCATGTTATGTAACTCATTACTCATGGAAGCAAGCATGTAATACTTAGCTCTCATATCTTGCTGCTTCCTCTTGTGCAAAGTTTCATGTTCCTCTTGTGTGGCCTCTGGAGATAAGGGACCAGGAACATTTGAATCTAGAACATATCCTATATGTTCAAGGTTCAGGACAAGTTTCAAATTTCTTAGCCAATCAGACAGATTAGGTCCTATCATCCTATTGTGATTAAGTATGCTTGCAAGGATATTGGATGGTGGTGGTTGTTTTGTGCTCATTATTATCCGAAAATTAACTGTAGAAAATAACCAGATTAATTATTAAATGTAACAAGTATTTGACAAAAATGATTATGGTATTTTAATCAAATTGGTCCTCCCACTAACTTAGCAAATCCTACACTTCCATGTAGAAATCGAAAATCCTAGTTGGATGGATTTCTAGTGGGTGATTGAATTCTTATAATTCTATTGATCATCCTCCAGTACATCCGTTATTGGAATTACAATAAACTATAAGTGAGCAACTCTTTGCCCATCACATCTCATGTGAGGTTCAATCCTTTACCTAGCCCCTAATGCTCAAAATCTCAGATACATCCATTATTGACTTATCTTGCATTAGTTAAGTTGATCCCATTGAGCCAGTAATTATGCAAATAATTTTAATGTCCTCAGGTACATCCCATATTGGCCACTAAACCATTTACATATTTACAACATCTCATGCTTAACAATTATTCTTAAAAAAATCTCTTAAATAAATTGCATCTTATGCAACTATTTAAAATTTCTTAAAATAATTGCCCCAATGGAGGGCCTATGTTATAATTACTTTAATTATAGCATTTCCAACTTAATCATTTGTTTGGAAGATTTTATGGTCATTCTATTTACTATTAAGGTCTCACTTTGCACATTATCCATTTAGCATGCATATACCATATAATTGCATACATTCCCATACATCTCATACATTCATGGATAAGCAGTAAATATGGTATGATCATGGACTTTCTAAGGGATTCAATTCTGAGCCACCAAGAATTGAATCAGGGCATTCCTAGGTGCATTTCATTCATTCATTTTACAAGAGTTGCTGAAGGAGTACATAATCAACACTTGATCTTGAATTCCTCCCACTGGTCCCACCAATGCTCTTGACCTCCTTGAACTTCTTGCAATCCAATATTAAATAGTAATCCTTGGCATACCAAGGCGAATTTACAAGAACTTAAATAAATGAAATTACAACCCAAAAATTATTATAAACTTAATAATACGTGCCCAAAAAAAATTAAAATAAATTAATTAATTTACAATCCCAAAGAAACATAAAAGAAATAAATCCAATCACATTGGTCTTTTATAGTCCATGATCATCCATCATGCATATCACTATTTAACAATTAAATAAAACATACATACTTAAATTAAATTGAATATCTCATATTCAACTTAAAAATCCAGATTTGAATATGATTCAAATAAATTTAAAAATTCATATTTGAATCTCATTCAAACAAATTTAAAAATTCAGATTTGAATCACATTCAAACAACTTTAAAAATTCAGATTTGAATCACATTCAAACATTTTTTAAAAAATCAGATTTGAATCACATTCAAACATTTTTTAAAAAATCAGATCTGAATTTTATTCAATCAATTTTAAAAATCAGATTTAAATATGATTCAAACAACTTTAAAAATACAGATTTGAATCACATTCAAACAACATTTAAAATTCAGATTTGAATTACATTCAAACAATTTTTAAAATTCTGATTTGAATCATAATTTAATTGTGTGTATAAAAACTACTAATTAAACACTTTAATTAGTCAAAGAATAGGCCTTAGATCATACAACAATTGCAGAATTAAAAGCCAAACCTTAAACCACCCATGGAAGCCAAACCATGCGCACCATTGATGGTGTTTTTTCAAGTATGCCGCCAACTTGCTTTGCAACCAGCAATGAACTTTTGATCTCATGATCAAACACACAATTAAATCATATAATCAACAATCTAAATGGCAAATATAGTGGCTCTGATACCAATTGAAGGCAGGCGTGAAAAACACAATTTTATACAATTTAATTCAAAATTTTTCATCTAGGGTCACATGCATCATGCAAGATTTATTTTTATCTATTTGATTTCAATGATAAACAACATATTAAAACTCTTTTAATATGTTTTTGGATCTATATTTGCCATTTAAGATTTTAAAATTAATCAGATTAATTTTAGAACCCTAAATTAAATCAAGAACGATTACACTAACCTCTTGATGCATTGCAGCGTGTCTGCGCCTTTGAGATTCGTCTTCAGGACACCAGATGTTGTCCCTCTAGCTTGTCCACACCAAGAACACCTATGGCAGCCCTTGAATAGTTTCTAAAGCTTTTTCTATTAATTAGAAAATCAAGTTCTGCCTTTTAAGAGATTAAAGATGTAAACAGGACACTAGAAACAATTTCTAGTGTTCTTAATTCAAGAGATTGATGGCTAATCTCTTTGAATTGATAAGAGATGAAGAAGAAGAGATAAAAACCCTCAAAGTGGCATGACAAAGGAGTGTGGCTGCTGGTTGTATTTTATTTTCTCATAACAACACTTAAATAGCTAGGTTAACACATTAAACCCTTGCCACATGTCACCCTTTGATTAGCTCTAGGTTTAAGTGACCCAATCACATTGTAACAAGTGTCAAACCTATATTTAATCTTGATTTTAATCATCTTACATGATTAAAAAACATTTGGCAAGCTTATGTGTTATGCCATGTGTCACCATCTCATGGTGCCACGTGTCACACTGCAAAATGACCAAAATGCCCATGTGTCTTAATTTTGAGTTCTTAACCCAAAATAATTATTTTCTTCTTCTAATTAATTTATATCAAATATAAATTAATTAATTAATCTCTATTAATTAATTTCTCATTAATTAAATTCATATTTAAACACTTTAAATATAAATTTAACTTATATTATACATCCAATAATCTAGATTTGGTTTCAAGTCATGCTAGGGACTTTGCAATCTAATTGCAAACCAAACCTATTTAATTAATCAATTAAACTCTTTAATTAATTAATTAAATCTTATTTAAATAGGTGATAACTTGTGTATGTGTGTGACTTACTAGGCTCATCACTAATTGGCAATTAGACATGATATCAACTCTTAATATCATTAGAACTCTTTCTTACCATAAATGATTTCTCTAAATCATTTTATGAACCTCATAGACCATGGTTAACACCTAGCATAGCATGCCATGGCCACCCAATTAGTAATAAGGTTTACCTTAAATGAACCTATAATCATATGTTACCATGCACTAGAATCTCTGTTACAAAATCCCAACTCAAGTTGAGTCATGGTTTATGTCAAACTCCATTTGCTATGAATATTATGTTCTCTTTTAATTCCAGTTCTTGATTAAAAGATTTTCTCATCGAAACTCTTTTCTCAATAAATCTATTTGTCTGCCAGAACTTGAAACATCAAGAACAATTAAATGAACATAGGATTTTATCTCTATTTACTTAGAGGAACATATTCCATCTTGATCAACACCTACCTCCATGTATAACTAGTAGGAGCCAACACATGCCCATATACCAATACACAGTACAAGTATGAAAGCAGTATCAAACTCAAACTACCTATATACAAGATAACTGTGCTATCTCAGGTCTAAAGATTATATGCACTGATATGATTTATGACAAAACATTGACAAGAGTAACTCCATGTGCTTGTCATAAGTGTCACTGGTTCGGCCTACTTATCATTTATAAGTGCTTATCATGTTTGTCATATGGCATGAGACTCACCATTCCATCTTATTTATATCTCATATAAATAACTTGGGAACAAACATGAATACAATCTTTCTGGATAAGTCATGTCCTTATTATGAAGTATCCTCGATTGTGAACCTATTTATGATACTTTGTGCTAGAAATATTGTCACTCATATTCTTAACAACTTAAGAATAATATTTCTAACAAAATATCAATGGACCTTTTCTATTACACATAAATATATTATGTAAACGGAAAAGTGGAAATGACTTTTATTAATAAAAATATATACAAGATACATACTAAATGATATGCTCTAGGGCATACTACTAACAAGACTATCAGCCTGGAAAGGCAAATGTTGTAGCTGATACTTTAAGTCGCAAGACTATGGCTAGTTTGAGGGTTTCTCCTTTGTCCATGGTGCATGAATTTGCTAGTAGTATGCCCTAGGGCATATCATTTAGTATGTATCTTGTACATATTTTTATTAATTAAAAAGGCATTTCCACTTTTCCGTTTACATAATATATTTATGCGTAATAGAAAAGGTCCATTGATATTTTGTTAGAAATATTATTCTTAAGTTGTTAAGAATATGAGTGACAATATTTCTAGCACAAAGTATCATAAATAGGTTCACAATCGAGGATACTTCATAATAAGGACATGACTTATCCAGAAAGATTGTATTCATGTTTGTTCCCAAGTTATTTATATGAGATATAAATAAGATGGAATGGTGAGTCTCATGCCATATAACAAACATGATAGGCACTTATAAATGATAAGTAGTCCGAACTAAAGGACACTTATGACAAGCACATGGAGTTTACTCTTGTCAATGTTTTGTCATAAATCATATCAGTGCATATAATCTTTAGACCTGAGATAGCACAGTTATCTTGTATATAGGTAGTTTGAGTTTGATACTGCTTTCATACTTGTACTGTGTATGGGTCTATGGGCATGTGTTGGGTCCTACTAGTTATATATGGTGGTAGGTGTTGATCAAGATGGAATCTGTACCTCTAAGTAAATAGAGATAAAATCCTATGTTCATTTAATTGTTCTTGATGTTTCAAGTTCCTGGCCAGGACAGATAGATTTATTCAGAAAAGAGTTTCTGATGAGAAAATCTTTTTAATCAAGAACTGGAATTAAAAGAGAATATAATATTCATAGCAAATGGAGTTTGACATAAACCATGAATCCAGCTTGAGTTGGGATTTTGTAACAGAGAGATTCTAGTGCATGGTAACATATGATTATAGGTTCATTTAAGGTAAACCTTATTACTAATTGGGTGGCCATGGCATGCTATGCTAGGTGTTAACCATGGTCTATGAGGTTCATAAAATGATTTAGAGAAATCATTTATGGTAAGAAAGAGTTCTGATGATATTAAGAGTTGATATCATGTCTCATTGCCAATTAGTGATGAGCCTAGTAAGTCACACACATACACAAGTTATCACCTAATTAAATATGATTTAATTAATTAATTAAAGAGTTTAATGGATTAATTAAATAGGTTTGGTTTGCAATTAGTTTGCAAAGTCCCTAGCATGACATGAAACCAAATCTAGATTATTGGATATATAATATAAGTTAAATTTATATTTAAAGTGTTTAAATATGAATTTAATTAATGAGAAATTAATTAATAGAGATTAATTAATTAATTTATATTTGATATAAATTAATTAGAAGAAGAAAAATAATTATTTTGGGTTGAGAACTCAAAATTAAGACACAGGGGCATTTTGGTCATTTTTGCAGTGTGACACGTGGCACCATGAGGTGGTGACACATGGCATAACACATAAGCTTGCCAAATGTTTTTTTAATCATGTAAGATGATTAAAATCAAGATTAAATATTGGTTTGACACTTGGCACAATGTGATTGGGTCACTTAAACCTAGAGCTAATCAAAGGGTGACATGTGGCAAGGGTTTAATGTGTTAACCTAGCTATTTAAGTGTTGTTATGAGAAAATAAAACACAACCAGCAGCCACACTCCTTGGTCACGCCATTTTGCAGCCCTCCCTCTATTCTTCTTCATGTCTCATCAATTCAAAGAGATTAGCCATCAATCTCTTGAATTAAGAACACTAGAAATTGTTTCTAGTGTCCTGTTTACATCTCTAATCTCTTAAAAGGCAGAACTTGAATTTCTAATTAATAGAAAAGGCTTTAGAAGCTGTTCAAGGGCTGCCATAGGTGTTCTTGGTATGGACATGCTAGAGGGACAACATCTGGTGTCCTGAAGACGAATCTCAAAGGCGCAGAAATGCTGCAGTGCATCAAGAGGTTAGTGTAATCGTTCTTGATTTAATCTAGGGCTCTAAAATTAATCTGATTAATTTTAAAATCTTAAATGGCAAATATAGATCCAAAACATATTAAAAGAGTTTTAATATGTTGTTTATCATTGAAATCAAATAGATAAAAATAAATCTTGCATGATGCATGTGACCCTAGGTGAAAATTTTTGAATTCAATGGTATAAACTTGTGTTTTTCACGCTTCCATTCCCTCAATTGGTATCAGAGCCACTATATTTGCCATTTAGATTGTTGTTTATATGATTTAATTGTGTGTTTGATCATGAGATCAAATGATCATTGCTGGTTGCAAAGCAAGGTGGCGGCATACTTTAAAAAAACACCATCAATGATGCGCATGGTTTGGCTACCATGGGTGGTTCAAGGTTTGGCTTTTAATTCTGCAATTGTTGTATGATGTAAGGCTTATTCTTTGACTAATTAAAGTGTTTAATTAGTAATTTTAATCACACAATTAAATTATGATTCAAATCAAAATTTTAAAAAAATTGTTTGAATGTGATTCAAATCGGAATTTTAATAGTTGTTTGAATGTGATTCAAATCTGAATTTTAAAAGTTATTTGAATGTGATTCAAATATGAATTTTTAAAGTTGTTTGAATCATATTTAAATCTGATTTTTTAAAATTGAATGAATAAAATTCAGATCTAATTTTTTAAAAAATGTTTGAATGTGATTTAAATCTGAATTTTTAAAGTTGTTTGAATGTGATTCAAATCTGAATTTTTAAATTTGTTTGAATGAGATTCAAATCTGAATTTTTAAATTTATTTGAATCATATTCAAATATGAATTTTTAAGTTGAATATGAGATATTCAATTTAATTTAAGTATGTATGTTTTATTTAATTGTTAAATAGTGATATGCATGATGGATGATCATGGACTATAAAAGACCAATGTGATTGGATTTATTTCTTTTATGTTTCTTTGGGATTGTAAATTAATTAATTTATTTTGGGCATGTATTATTAAGTTTGTAATAATTTTTGGGTTTTAATTTCATTTATTTAAGTTCTTGTAAATTTGCCTTGGTATGCCAAGGATTGCTATGTAATATTGGATTGCAAGAAGTTCAAGGAGGTCAAGAGCATTGGTGGGACCAGTGGGAGGAATTCAAGATCAAGTGTTGATTATGTACTCCTTCAGCAACTCTTGTAAAATGAATGAATGAAATGCACCTAGGAATGCCCTGATTCAATTCTTGGTGGCTCAGAATTGAATCCCTTAGAAAGTCCATGATCATACCATATTTACTGCTTATCCATGAATGCATGAGATGTATGGGAATGTATGCAATTATATGATATATGCATGCTAAATGGATAATGTGCAAAGTGAGACCTTAATAGTAATTAGAATGACCATAAAATCTTCCAAACAAATGATTAAGTTGGAAATGCTATAATTAAAGTAATTATAACATAGGCCCTCCATTGGGGCAATTATTTTAAGAAATTTTAAATAGTTGCATGAGATGCAATTAATTTAAGAGATTTTCTTAAGAATAATTGTTAAGCATGAGATGTTGTAAATATGTAAATGGTTTAGTGGCCAATATTGGATGTACCTGAGGACATTAAAATTATTTGCATAATTACTGGCTCAATGGGATCAACTTAACTAATGCAAGATAAGTCAATAATGGATGTACCTGAGATTTTGAGCATTAGGGGCTAGGTAAAGGATTGAACCTCACATGAGATGTGATGGGCAAGGAGTTGCTCACTTATAGTTTATTGTAATTCCAATAACGGATGTACCTGAGGATGATCAATAGAATTATAAGAATTCAATCACCTACTAGAAATCTATCCAACTAGGATTTCCGTTTTCTACTTTGGAAGTGTAGGATTTGCTAAGTTAGTGGGAGGACCAATTTGATTAAAAAACCATAATCATTTTGGTTAATTACATGATACATTTACTAATTAATCTGGTTATTTTCTGCAATTAATTTTCTGATAAAAATGAGCACAAAACAACCACCACCATCCAATATCCTTGCAAGCATACTTGATCACAATAGGTTGACAGGACCTAATCTGTCTGATTGGCTGAGAAATTTGAAACTTGTCCTGAACCTTGAACATATAGGATATGTTCTAGATTCAAATGTTCCTGGTCCCTTACCTCCAGAGGCCACGCAAGAGGAACATGATACTTTGGACAAGTGGAAGGAGCATGATATGAGAGCTAAGTGTTACATGCTTGCTTCTATGAGTAATGAGTTACAGAAGCAACATGACAACATGCAGAGTGCGAGTGATATCCTCCTTCACCTACAAGAGTTGTATGGTGAGTACAGCAGGAATGCTAGGTATGAGATATCTAGACAGCTATTCCGTATGAGGATGTTTGAGGGAAAAAATGTTGGGGATCATGTCCACAAGATGATTCGGCTGATTGAGCAGTTGGAACATCTTGACTTCAACATGAATTTCCAACTACAGACAGATTTGATCCTTCAGTCCCTTCCTGAGTCTTTTGGGAATTTTGTGACAAATTTCCATATGACTAAACAGGAATACACCTTAGCCGGTTTACTCAACATGCTGGTTATTGCCCAAAAGAATATGCCAGGCAATAAAGGAAAAGAGGTAGCTTTGGTTGCATCTTCTTCTGCTGGAAAGTCCAACAAGAAGAAGGGCAATAGGAAAAAGAAACCTCAGATTCTTGGTCCTTCTAAAAAAATAGCTAAACAGAAAAGGAAAACCAAAGCTGACAAAGGCAAAGGAAAGTGTTTACACTGCCAAGAGAAAAAAAAAATGTTTCCATTGCCAACAGGAAAGTATTTCCATTGCCAATAAGAAAGTGTTTCTAATGGACAGAGTATAGCAATCTAAATGAATGCAATGCCATGGTGAAAACCAACTCAAGTTCAAAATATTTTTGGCACTTAAGGTTATGTCATGTTGCAGAAGATAGGATTGCAAAACTGGAGAAAATGGGGATTCTATCCTCATTGGGCTCTGAGCCTACTCCAACTTGTGAATCTTGCCTTCAGGGCAAAATGACTAGATCACTCTTTGTTGGACAAGGGTTAAGAGCTGAAAATATTTTGGAGCTAATACATAGTGATGTATGTGGTCCATTTAAATAAATGGCTAGAGGGGGTTTTCATTATTTTATTACCTTTACTGATGATAAATCAAGGTTTGGGTATTTGTATTTCATGAAATACAAACATGAATCTTTTGAAAAGTTCAAAGAATTTAAATCTGAAGTAGAAAATCAAACAAGAAAGAGTATTAAAGCTCTTCGATCAGATCGTGAAGGTGAATATTTGAGTACTGAATTTGATGAATACTTGAGAGAGCATGGCATTGTTTTTCAGCTGACTCCTCCAGGAACGCCACAGCTGAATGGTGTATCTGAAAGGAGAAATCGTACCCTATTGGATATGGTACGTAGTATGATGAGCTATACTAATATGCCAATCTTCTTTGGGGATTTGCATTAGAATCAGCTTTGTATATTCTGAATAGGATTCCATCAAAATCAGTTTCTTCCACACCTTATGAGATATGGCATGAAAGAAAACCAAGTCTTAAGCAAGTTAAGATTTGGGATTGTCCAGCTTATATCAAAAGTCAACAACGATAAATTGGAGACCGATCGAAAAGGTCGATTTGTTGGATATCCAAAAGGTAGTTTTGGATTTTTTTTTTATTTGCCTACTTCACAAAAGGTTGTGATAAGTAGAGATGCCACATTTCTTGAACAACGGTTTGTTCAAGAAGGAGGCAAAGGAAGGCAAATAGAGTTAGAATTGGAGAATTCGACCAACCAATGCATCGGATGGATATAGATCCATCTAGTCAACCAATACCCGTTGATGAAACATCTACAGCTGTTCCTCTTAGAACAACCAGGGTATCTCACCCACTAGTGAGATATGGTTTTCTTCATGAAGAAGAACAAGAGTTGTCTACTCATGAAGAAGTAGATCATGGAGATGATCCACTTACCTATGAAGAAGCTATATCAGATATAGACTCTTCAAAATGGATTGATGCTATGAAATCCGAGATTGATTCCATGTATAAGAATCAAGTTTGGGATCTTGTTAACCCACCTGAAGGTATTGTACCTATAGGGAACAAATGGGTTTTCAAGAAGAAAATTGGTTCTGATGGAAAGGTAGAGACTTATAAGGCAAGGCTAGTAGCGAAAGGGTTTCGCCAAAGGCAAGGAATCGACTATGAGGAGACTTTCTCGCCTGTTGCCATGCTTAAATCAATTAGGATTTTACTAGCAATAGTTGCATACTATGATTATGAGATTTGGCAGATGGATGTCAAAACAGCTTTTCTCAATGGATACATTGAAGAAAACATTATCATGGAACAACCTAGGGGATTTGAATCCCAAGATGGTTCCAAGGTATGCAAGCTAAAGCAATCCATTTATGGTTTGAAACAAGCTTCGAGGAGTTGGAACATCCGTTTTGATGAAGCCATTAAATCCTTTGGTTTTATCAAAAATGAGGATGAGCTATGTGTATATAAGAAGGTTAGTGACAGTGCTATCACTTTCCTTGTCTTATATGTGGATGACATACTATTGATGGGTAATGACACAGGTATGTTGACGACTATAAAGGTATGGTTGTCAAATGCATTCTCCATGAAAGACTTAGGGGAGGCAACCTATATTCTTAGGATTCGCATCTATAGAGATAGAGCGAAAAGAATAATTGGTTTATCCCAAAGTCTATATTTGGAAAAGGTGTTAAAGAGGTTTAACATGCTTGATTCCAAGAGAGGATTGTTACCAGTGAGACATGGTATCCATCTTTCTAAAGAGATGTCTCCAAAGACACCTGAAGAAAGAGATAAGATGGCGTGATTCCATATGCTTGGCTATTGGAAGTTTAATGTATACAATGTTGTGTACTAGGCGGATATCGCATATGTTGTTAGTTTGACTAGCGGTATCAATCCAATCCAGTTTGGAACATCGATAGTCACAAGAATATTCTTAAGTACTTGAGAAGAACTAAGGATTTATTCTTGATTTATGGAGGTGGAGACTTGCAATTGGATGGTTATACTGATTCTGATTTCCAATCAGATATCGATGATAGAAAGTCTATCTCTGGATATGTGTTCATTTGTAATGGAGGTGCAGTCAGTTGGAAGAGTTCCAAAGCGAGCACGATCGCAGATTCCACTACGTAGGTGAGTATATTCTTTGCATCGAATCTTTGCAAAGGAAGCTGCTTGGATAAAGAAGTTCGTGACAGAACTTACAGTAGTTCCTTCCTTTGAGTCAGCAGTTCCACTACACTGTGACAACAATGGAGCAGTTATATCGGCTTAGGAACTAAGGTCTCACCAAAATCCAAACACATAGAAAGGCACTACCACATTATCAGAGATATAGTTGGGCGAGGCGATGTAGCCAAGCAGAAAATAGCATCAGCTGAAAATCCAGCTAATCCATTCACTAAGCCTATGTCACAGACTCAGTTAGACTGACATCTTGAGAAGATGGGTCTAAGATATTGTAATGAATGGCTCTAGTGCTAGTGGGAGATTGTTAGTAGTATGCCCTAGAGCATGTCATCTAGTATGTATCTTGTACATATTTTTATTAATTAAAAAGGCATTTCCACTTTTCCGTTTACATAATATATTTATGCGTAATAGAAAAGGTCCATTGATATTTTGTTAGAAATATTATTCTTAAGTTGTTAAGAATATGAGTGACAATATTTCTAGCACAAAGTATCATAAATAGGTTCACAATCGAGGATACTTCATAATAAGGACATGACTTATCCAGAAAGATTGTATTCATGCTTGTTCCCAAGTTATTTATATGAGATATAAATAAGATGGAATGGTAAGTCTCATGCCATATAACAAACATGATAGGTACTTATAAATGATAAGTAGGCCGAACCAGTGACACTTATGACAAGCACATGGAGTTTACTCTTGTCAATGTTTTGTCATAAATCATATCAGTGCATATAATCTTTAGACCTGAGATAGCACAGTTATCTTGTATATAGGTAGTTTGAGTTTGATACTGCTTTCATACTTGTACTGTGTATGGGTATATGGGCATGTGTTGGCTCCTACTAGTTATATATGGAGGTAGGTGTTGATCAAGATGGAATCTGTTCCTCTAAGTAAATAGAGATAAAATCCTATGTTCATTTAATTGTTCTTGATGTTTCAAGTTCTGGCAGACAGATAGATTTATTCAGAAAAGAGTTTCTGATGAGAAAATCTTTTTAATCAAGAACTGGAATTAAAAGAGAACATAATATTCATAGCAAATGGAGTTTGACATAAACCATGACTCCAGCTTGAGTTGGGATTTTGTAACAGAGAGATTCTAGTGCATGGTAACATATGATTATAGCTTCATTTAAGGTAAACCTTATTACTAATTGGGTGGCCATGGCATGCTATGCTAGGTGTTAACCATGGTCTATGAGGTTCATAAAATGATTTAGAGAAATCATTTATGGTAAGAAAGAGTTCTAATGATATTAAGAGTTGATATCATGTCTCATTACGAATTAGTGATGAGCATAGTAAGTCACACATACACAAGTTATCACCTAATTAAATATGATTTAATTAATTAATTAAAGAGTTTAATTGATTAATTAAATAGGTTTGGTTTGCAATTAGTTTGCAAAGTCCCTAGCATGACTTGAAACCAAATCTAGATTATTGGATGTATTATATAAGTTAAATTTATATTTAAAGTGTTTAAATATGAATTTAATTAATGAGAAATTAATTAATAGAGATTAATTAATTAATTTATATTTGATATAAATTAATTAGAAGAAGAAAAATAATTATTTTGGGTTGAGAACTCAAAATTAAGACACAGGGGCATTTTGGTCATTTTTGCAGTGTGACACGTGGCACCATGAGATGGTGACACATGGCATAACACATAAGCTTGCCAAATGTTTTTTTAATCATGTAAGATGATTAAAATCAAGATTAAATATTGGTTTGACACTTGGCACAATGTGATTGGGTCACTTAAACCTAGAGCTAATCAAAGGGTGACATGTGGCAAGGGTTTAATGTGTTAACCTAGCTATTTAAGTGTTGTTATGAGAAAATAAAACACAACCAGCAGCCACACTCCTTGGTCACGCCATTTTGCAGCCCTTCCTCTATTCTTCTTCATCTCTCATCAATTCAAAGAGATTAGCCATCAATCTTTTGAATTAAGAACACTAGAAATTGTTTCTAGTGTCCTGTTTACATCTCTAATCTCTTAAAAGGCAAAACTTGAATTTCTAATTAATAGAAAAGGCTTTAGAAGCTGTTCAAGGGCTGCCATAGGTGTTCTTGGTGTGGACAAGCTAGAGGGACAACATCTGGTGTCCTGAAGATGAATCTAAAAGGCGCAAAAATGCTGCAGTGCATCAAGAGGTTAGTGTAATCGTTCTTGATTTAATCTAGGGTTCTAAAATTAATCTGATTAATTTTAAAATCTTAAATGGCAAATACAGATCCAAAAACATATTAAAAGAGTTTTAATATGTTGTTTATCATTGAAATCAAATAGATAAAAATAAATCTTGCATGATGCATGTGACCCTAGGTGAAAATTTTTGAATTCAATGGTTTAAACTTGTGTTTTTCATGCTTCCGTTCCTTCAGAATTAAGGGCATTGCATGCTAATTTGGAGATTAATGAAGATGGGCAAATGGTAGCTACTTGGCAAGTGAAGCCAATGCTGGCAGAACAAATTAAAGCAGTTGCACAGAAGGATGATAAGTATGTGAAGTTGATAGATGAGGCTCGGGATGGCAAGAAAACAGAATTATCAGTAAAATGATGAGGGCTTGTTGTTATATAAGGGTAGAATGTGCATTCCTGAGAATGTTGAACTGAGGCAGATTATTTTAAAGGAAGCACATGATTCACCTTTTGCAATGCACCCTGGTGGAACCAAAATGTATAGAAGTGTGAAAGAGCACTACTGGTGGAGAGGAATGAAGAAAGAAATTGCAAAATATGTTGCCAAATGCCAAACTTGTCAGCAAGTAAAGGCAGAACACCAAGTGCCTGCAGGGTTGCTACAGCCATTGCCAATTCCTGAGTGGAAATGGGAAAGAATCACTATGGATTTTGTGACAGGACTTCCACGTACACAAAAGAATCATGATGCAGTTTGGGTTATTATTGATAGATTGACCAAGTCTGCACACTTTTTGCCAGTGAAGATGGATTACAGCCTGGAAAAATTGGCCAAACTGTACATTGATGAAGTAGTGAGGTTGCATGAAGTGCCAGTGTCTATTGTGTCTGATAGAGATCCTAGGTTCACTTCTAGATTTTGAGATAGTCTCCAAAAAGCCTTAGGAACTAGATTGAACTTCAGTATAGCATTCCATCCACAGATAAACGGCCAATCTGAAAGGATCATTCAGATTTTGGAGGATATGCTTTGGGCTTGTGTGATTGAGTTTAAAGGGAGTTGGGACACACACTTGCCTTTAATTGAATTTGCCTACAATAACAGTTATCAGTCAAGCATCGGGATGCCTCCATATGAAGCACTTTATGGCAGAAAGTGTAGAACTCCCTTATGTTGGGATGAAATGGGTGAGAGGAAGTTGATTGGCCTAGAATTAGTGCAGAAGATGGAAGAAAAGGTTAAGCTCATTAGAGACAGACTCAAAGTTGCAACAGATAGACAGAAGTCCTACATTGACCTAAAGAGAAGAGATATTCGATACAGTGTGGGTGATAAGGTGTTCTTGAAAGTTTTCCCATGGAAGAGGATCATGAGGTTTGGTACAAAGGGGAAACTAAGTCTTCACTTCATTGGGCTGTATGAGGTTCTGGAAAGAGTGGGTCCATTGGCATATAGACTTGCATTGCCTCCAGAGTTGGAAAAGGTTCATAATGTCTTCCATGTCTCCATGTTGAGGAGCTACAGATCAGACCCCTCTCACATTTTGCCAGTAGAGGAGATTAAGGTGAATCCAGACCTAACATATGATGAAGAGCCCATAAAAATCTTGGCATATGAGGTAAAACAGCGGAGGAACAAACAGATACCTCTAGGCAAAGTGTTGTGGAACCATTATTCAGGCCAGGAGGCTACATGGGAGCGTGAGGAGGACATGAGGAGACAACACCCACAACTATTTAGAGACTAAGACCAGGTAAATTTCGAGGACGGAATTTGTTTTTAAGGAAGGGAGAATTGTAACACCCCGAATCTCCGAGTTATGAATAGTATCATTTTTAGTCCGTGACTAGTACTATTTAAAGACAACTTGAGGACCAAAAATAAATAAAAAATTAATTGAGATAGACACAATAAAAATTCAAGTGAACCAAATACCTAAGGATTTAACGGGTATAAAAAAAAAAGGATTATGACCCGATGAGGGGCATTTTGGTCAATTCACTTCAAGAGTTATCTTTTGACCAAAATGTAAATTAAATTAAATAAAAATAAAATATTGAATTATAAAGAAATATTGAGGGAAAAATTAGAGTAAAAGTGAAAAGAAAATAAAAGAGGCAAAAATCTAGAATTTAAATTCGATTTTTTGACCTAATTAAAATTTAAGGGACCAATGGTCTTTGGACAACTCATTAAATGAATTAAAAAGGAATAAATAAGTATAAAAGAAGACAAAACCCTCCCTTTCTTTCCCATTTCGTTACTACCCACTCTCTTTCCTTCCCTCCTTCTTTCTTTCTTCTTCTTCCTTCTTTCTCCATTAACACCCATTCTCAAAACTCAATTCCTTGCTTTTCCTCTATAGGTTTTGAATCTAATTGGTAGAGAGCATCAAATTAATATTTGATTTAATGATTAAAAGCAAAAGGAAACAAGAGATTAGAAGAAAATTGAACATTTGGTGAGTTGGAAGGAAGTCAACAAGAGATAAGTTCTTTAATGCTCATTTTGTTATACAAACCTTAAATTAACTTAGATTATGATGAAATTTCATAAGAAAATGAAAGGAAATATGTATGGAACCTAAACTAGGGTTTTGGCCAAATTGGAGAAAAATTAGGGTTTGATATATTTCAATGAAAATGATGATGAAATCAAGCTTAGTTGAAGTAGTATGCATGATTAGAGCAAAGAAATTGCATGAAATGTATATAAATTTAATTATGGGAGATTAGGGTTCATGGAAAAATTGGGTTTTGGTACTAGAGAGTGAAATTGTTGTGTGTAGTGTTAAATTATGATCATTTAAGGTTTATTTAGTTTGAATTGACATTGGGTTGATGAATGGAAGTAATGAAATGGTAGGATTAGAGAACATTATAAACTTTGGTGTTTGAAAATTGTGGGGTTTGTGCTAGGAAGTGCCATTGATGTGTTAATGCTAAATTATAGTCATTTTGAGTGAATTAAATGTGAATTGAGGTTGGTTAGAGGGAATAATTTAAGAAATGAAAATTTTAAACCTAGGGCAGAATTTACATACTGAGTTCAGTGTGTTTGGCGACCCATAAATTGAGCTACATAACTCCAATTGGTGTGAAACTAATTAGAAATGAAACTTACGACATAGGGCTAGAATTTTCATGAAGACATCCACCCCAAACACTGCCCAGAAATTGCCTAAACCTCGGCTTGAACTTAGAGATACAATTCTGGAACCTGCAGAATTTGACCATGTGAATAGTAAAATTTGCATGGCCATATCTCTCTCTATAAAACTCCGATTTAGGTGATTCTAGAACTGATGGAAACCTAAGATATAGTAAAACATTTCATATGAAGAACTTGAGGCCAAATTATGGACTTAACCCAATCAAATTGCTGAGCAAAGTTGAATCATCGAATCTGCAGAATTGCAGATTTACCATATGAACAGTAAAGTTTACATGGCCATAACTCTCTCTAGAAAACTCTGATTTAGACGATTCTTGAACCGATGGAAACCTAAGACATATTAGAACATTTTTTATGAAGAACATTAGACCAAATTATGGACTTAACTTGATCAAATTGGTGAATGAATTTGGACTAATAAATCTGTAGCATGAACAGTGATGTGAATAGTAATCGTGTTTTGGGCATAACTTGAGCTACACAGCTCCGAATTAGGTGATTCGAAAGGGAAAATAAATTTAAGACCTAGATGAAAAATTTTCATGCAGAATACCTCACCAAATTATGATCGAAACTAGGTAAAAATTAGGTTCAAAGATTGGGGCACCAAGTTGTCCAAAACTAAAATTTTCTAAAATTTGCAAAGCTAACTTGGGATGCATTAGACATACATGTAAGGAGTTTTTGGCAGCAATTAAGATTGGTATTGAGGTATTTTATTTTGCATATTTTCAATAGAAAAAGAAGTTGGAACGGACAAGGAATAGTGAGTAAAGAGAAAGGAGAGCATTGAAGGTTTGTGCACAACTAACCTTTTCTTCATTCTTAAACTTGTAAATTGTTTGGAATGTGTTTATTTGAATGAGTTTGCTTTGAACAAGTTTACTTTGACTGAAATGTGGTTTTTCTCTTGTATTTAAGAAATTTGGGTGTTACCACCTTTATATGGATATTATGATGAATTTAAATGTGTTTATTGGTTTATAAATGTGATTGTTGAGTGGGAAATTTTTGAAAACTGTTTTGAAGCCACAGTTAGCATGATAGTCCGTTTCGGAACTCTCTAGTAGTAACGGCTACTTAGGATTGATAATTGATATTTATTATGTCTCCCATTAATAACGGTTAGTGGGGTAAGACTACATGAGTACTCATTAGCTAGCTAGCCCTTCCCTCATTAATAATGGTTAGTGAGGTTGAGATTGCTTTGTCGTGGTGTACAACACGGCACTGATCGTGAAATTTTGTGTCATGGCCTAAACTGTGTGTTGATGTTGGCAACACTAATGCTTTGTGAATTGTGATTTATGAAGTGTGATTTCTCATTTGAAATGTTATTCCAATAAATGGCCTTTATGGACTCAGAACTATTGTGAAGTTTTAATGCTTAAGAAAAATTTGATTCATTATGCTTTGACAAGTTATGTTTTACCTTAAGTTTTAAAGTTATTAGTTGTGCACCACTGAGTGATATACTCAGCGATAGCTTCTTTATGCTGTCACAGGTAAGGGAAAGGAGAAGGCTGCCGAGTGAGAGACTTGAAAGCAGCATTTTGGTATTGTTTGTGGGTATTTATGTTAGGTATACCCTTGTGATTCCTTTGGATGTATTTTGTACCTATATGTATGGATGTACGGACATTGAGCAGTTTGTATTTACAAGCATTGCATTGCTATCACATTTTGAGTTTGTAACTATTTTGTATTTTACTTTGAGACTTATGAAAATATAACTTTTGTAATATTTAGTCTATCATTGTTTCCAATGAATGTTTACATGTAATTTTAACTATTCTCATACAGTTTTCTGCAAAATAATTGATAAGATAAAAAGCTATGATTTGTTTTAAAATCTTTTGTAGCATAACTAATGGGTTATTGGTAGGTGGAGTTTGGTAATTCCTTAGGTATACTACGGGAACATGTCATGCTTTAACAGGGATAAGGTGTGACAAATTAAGTGTTTAAATGTATTGGAGTTGATTTCCATGTATAAAGTTTGATTTGTAAGTTTGAAAAGTTAAAATGGAAAGCTTGATGTATGTGTATTATTTTAGTAGCCTCATGATGAAGATTTGAAGTGTTTAAATTCATGAAAAGGTTTTTGAATTATGGTACTAAAAGTGACAGCATATGTGTATGATTTAGTAGACAATAAATGTGTAATTTGATGATGGAAGTTATGTGTAATAATTAGGAGTGTTTATGTGTATATATTATTGGGTTTAGACTTTGTGAATTATGATTTCATTTGGTGTATTGTGAAGTTGTTATATTCTACCCAAGTTGATCTAAATGTGATGTGTTGAGTGGTTATGGTATGGTACAAGTGCAGAATTGTGTGGGAAGTGAAGATATAATTGGTTGAATGTGTATTTGGATTGGTGCTTTTAAAATTTGTTAAGGGCAGTATATGTTTTAGGCTATAAATGGAATTGTGTGATCCAATTGGTATGAGGCCAATTGGAGGTGAAACTAGGCACAAAATGTGCCAACTTTTATAAAGAAAGCCTACTTAAATTCTCTACAAAAAGTGACATGAGAATTGACCAAATCCGGATTAGTGACTTTGCAAACTTGAAAATTGACCATTTGGACAATAGTTAGTATTTTGGCTATAAATCACTCAAAACAGGTCCAAATGACCTGAAATTTATACCACGGATAGCTTAGAAATAGAGCTACAACTCTTATGAAGACACCCAAACTCAGAAATGAACGTAAGCAAGTTAAAATGCTTGCACAAGTTCAAGTATAAAAACTATCAGAATCAGAAATGACCTAAAAATGACCTAAGTTTGCCATTTTAGTGCAATCTGTTCAGCAATAGTAAAATGACCACAACTTGGTCTAGTAAACTCCAAATGACCTAAAATTTGTGGCAAAAGTTCACTAAGATATAGACCTACAAGTTTGTAATTTGGACCAGAACTCGAAAAGTGAAGAAACTAGGTCATCCAGTTAAGTCAAAACAGCATACCGAAATCCGATAAATTGCAATAAAATGCAATATACTTAAAAATGAATTTGGTAACATGTACCAACACTAAAGAACTATAAAATGTGACATATTGGTAACATTAAAATTTATTCCCCTAGAGTGCATCAAAGGTCAATATTATAGGTTGACTAATGAAAGCAATAGCATTAAATAAATTTAATTATTGAACTTTATTATTAAAAACAATTTAAAAGAGTTCTGAAACACTTCAAATTGTGTGTTTCAGTTAGCAAAGACTAGAGAAAGAGAAGGAACTACTGAGTCAAGGCTAAGAGGCATTTATTAGAGGTTTGTGCACAATAGTTATCTCTTTTGAATTTTCACTGGATATAAATTATAACAATTTGTATGTTATTGCTTAAATTGTGAAAAATTTTATTTGAATGATATTTGATGGATACTTATTGCTTAAAAAATATTGCAAATGGTTTGAAACCACAGCTATCATGTATATTTGATTGAATTTCTCGCTAGCTTGTCTAGTGGAACAAATTGGCATTGAATTCCCTCTCTGGCTGAAGTGTTGAGGTATGTGCCAGTTGAAGACGAATAGCATGAGTACTCATATAATTGCTAGCTAGCTATGTTATTCCTCACTAGCCATCGGCTTTTAAGACAAATTGGACTATGGAATCATGATTAAGCTATGTGTGTGATTTATTGATATTTATTGTGATATTGTGAAATGGAGTTTAAATTCTTTATGACTTTCTCTATCTTTTGAATTTAACTATGATTTTAAGTGTCCACAGTTTATATGATTTATGTTTTATGGTTTTAAATTGTATTTTCTTAATGTTGTGCACCACTGAGACATTAGCTTAGCGATAGCTTTTTCATTACTGTCGTAGGTAGACAGACAGACAGAGCAACACAGTAGGCTGCTTGTGCTACATTTTGGGATTCTGTCGGGTATATTGAGTATACCATATTTTTGTAATTTTTGTTGTAATGTATGTGCACTGTATGTATATATTGTACTTAGTCTTGAGTTGTTGTAAACTAAAGTTGTAATATATTTGTTTCTTATCTCAACTTTTGAACAACTCAATCATTTTGTAGTCTATCTTTGGAAATATTGAAAATTGATGTTGAATTGAGTTTGACAAATGTTGAGAAAATTGATTTGTGTTGAGCCATACTGGAGTTTGGGATTGAACAAATATATTGGAAGTGCTTTTTACAAGTTTTTGAAGAACTATTTTATTCAAAATGCAGATGGCACTTTGCCAAAATTTTTACAGAAATTACTGACACTCAGATTTGTTATTTGGTTTTACTTCAGAAAAAAAAATTAACACCTGTCAAAAGTGCTCACCACTATAAAAAGAAATAAGAAAAGGTTTAAAATCCCTTGTAGTGTATTTAATGGGTTATCAGTAGACGAAGTTTGGTAATTCATTAGATATACTACGGGATTATGTTATGCCTTACAGAGGGGTAGGGTGTGACACGATGCTTGCCCATGGTATCCTGGCATAGACTCCTTTCAAAATTTAATTACAAGCTTTATATTAAATTACAACATACAAAATATGAATTGTTCTGGTTCTGTGGACCCTACCAAAATGATATGTTGAGGTGACAGCAACTCCTACTGCAGATCTGTCATCAAAATCCCAGTCCAATATCTACTAGGTCTTATTTCTATTACCTACACGATGAAGAACCATCGCCCTAAGCATTTTCTGCTTAGTGGTACAATAATATAATAAAATGCAATATATATAAATTAAATTAGCTAACATGCTGTGTGGAGTAAGCATAATTCACATATGATTTTTCATAAAATAATTTGATAGTAATGTGAGTTTTATAATGTCAAATGTTTATAACCTCTACATACGTTTATTATATTATAAATTCTGGGTACTTTTCATATTTTCATGATCTTTGGAATCGTTCATTTTAGAGGATCTTTACTTCTCTTTACTTTGTTGTACAACTTTCTTGCTTACTTTTAGTGCCCAAAGTAACCTCTAACAGACTGTTAAGACTGGAAACGTGGGTATACTAGCACTGGACACTCGGTGCCTGCTAGCCATCATACCGTCAAACAATTGGTGCCTATCAGATATGTAATATCTGGCATAAAGCCAATGGTATAATCACATCGGACGCTTGCTGCCTACCCATGATTATTCAAGTCATCATCAATAAGGGATAACCATATCGAACACTCGGTGCCTGCCCATTGTATCCTAGCATAGAAGCCGTGTGCAGTACTGCTAATCTCATCCCTTCTTGGCATGCCAATCAATCCAACCCTTACACTACTGTCTAGGTATCCTTAGGCTTATTTATTATCATTAGCATTTCAATGTTCACATTGTTTCATCATTCATCATCATTCTTTCATCATGGCATTATCATCTCAATCAAAGTGGGAACATAGGTCCCAATCTCATATTCACATGTCAAATATGTTCATCAAGCCATTGGCATTAAGTACAATTTGCATTTTAAGCCATTTTATGGATATTTCATAAGTTCTAGATTTGGTACATTAAATTCTCTATTAGTTTTGATTAAGATGTAGTAAAAATTTGGCCATACTTACTTCATGAAGTTTGTGGATCTATGTCTTATGTTTATTTTAGCTTTAGAATCATTCAATTTGCATATTTGTAACTGAAGTTATAGCCATTTTACTAAAACTGGTCCAGTGACCAATTTCAGATTCAGGGTATTCCAGAACAGGGCAGATTTCTGAAACTATTTTATCAAGCCATTTTAGGTAAGTTACAATCACAATTTAACTTCATGTTCTTCATATGAATTGTTCCCCTATATCTCAGAGTTACATAGGTTCAAGAATCACTCAATTTAAAATTTTGAATCAAAAGTTACTGTCATTTGATTTACTACTGTTCATATACTATATTTCACTATTCCAGTGCTAATATAGGTTTGAGCAAGTTTTTGGATTCCAAAATTTGGCCTATTTATGATTAGAACTAGGTAGTTTGTTCTCAATAAGAGTTGTTCTATTATGTCTCAACTTTCCAACAAAATAAAAGTCACCTCATTTGGAGTTTCCTAGTACAAGTTATGCTCATTTTAGTGGATATTATTCATTTGGTCATTTTTCCAGAATTCTAGATTTTCATTTTCAGATTCAACTCAGAATTCAAGTGACTTCTAGTCAGTTTCAGGTCAAGTGTTCTTCATGAAAAATTTAGTATTGTCTTATCTTTAATTTGCTTTGGTTTCACATGAATTGGGTTTGTCTAGCTCAAGTTATGAGCATTTGAACTCATAGGACTCAAGCTGTCCATAAGCGGTCCAAATCCACCACTCCATATTCACACAATTGTTTTGGCTTTCTATCAACATTTTGAAGGCATGGAAGCAAGGATTTGAGGGCATTAGAATATTGAATTTTAAAATTTTTTCTAAGGTTACATGTAACATGCAAGTGTGTTATGGTCCTATATGACTTCTAATGCCCTATTGCATGCCAAAACACAATTTTGGCACACACTACAAGTTCATTTGCCATTTAAGATTGTGGAGTAACAAATTAATTCATTAAACTCTAATTAAAAGAGGGATTTTGATTTCTAACCTCCAAGGCACAGAATCAATCAATCTTGCTCCATTAGGGTGCTCCTAGGGCTTCAAGAGTTGGCCCTCTAGCTTGTCCACCAAGAGCTTCACCAAGTCTCACCAAAGATTGACCAAATCCTCTCTTTTGAAGAATACTAACCACTAATGGTTAGGGTTTATTCTTTAGTGAAGGTAATTGGATGTGGGTGCACTAGAAACCCTTTCTAGTAAAATTAATTCAAAGAAAATTAGCAATTTCCTTTTAAATTGATGAAAAGACGTTTGAGAAGGGAGAAGAACCCATTCTTGCCATCTAAATGGGAGAGGAGGAAGAAGATAACTTTTTCTTTTTCTTTCCTCATTTATATGCATAAGACAAAATTGACTTAAAGAAGTGCCACATGTCATCGTAGGATTTAATCTTGCTTTCTTTGACTTAATCTTATTAAGCCAATGAAGGAGCAGATGTATGAAAATTATTAGATTGGAACATTGAATTCAAAAATTTTCTTCTATGGTCTCATGCATCATAGAAGATTCATTATTTACCTATTGATTTCAATGTTTAATAGCATATTAAAACACTTTTAATATGTATTTGGATCTACATTTGCCATTTAAGATTTTAGAATTAACATATTAATTTATTAGAACCCTAGATTAATTCAAGATCATGTGCACTAACCTTTTGATGCACTGTAGATGTGTTTGGTACCTTTGGGAAGCACTTAGGACCCCAAATGTTGTCCCTCTAGATTATCCACACCAAGATCACCAATAGCAGCCTCTTGAACAGATTCTAAAGCCTTGCCAACCAATTAGAAAATTGGGATTTGCCTTTAGAGAGGTTATAGATGTATACAGGACACTAAAAATGATTTTTAGCAATTTTAATTCAACAGAATATGGGCAATTCTCTTTGAATTGATGAAAGAAGAAGAAGAAGAGAGAGAAGGGCCTCTTTGGGTGGCGGCACCTTGAGAGAATAATCAGATTGTTTTTTTTTTTTTAATTCTTTCATAACATCACATTATATAATTAGGTCATCTCTTTGAATTTGCTTTGGTTTCTTCTAATCAATTTATATCAAATATAAATTAATTAATTAATCTCTATTAATTAATTTCTCATAATTAAATTCATATTTAAACACTTTAAATATAGATTTTACTTATATTATACATCCAATAACCTAGATTTGGTTTCAAGCCATGCTAGAGACTTTGCAATCTAATTGCAAACCAAACCTATTTAATTAATCAATTAAACTCTTTAACTAATTATGTAACACCCCTAATTGCATAGCCTGGTATATTTCATTGTTCCGGTGACCGGTGTCGGTCCAGACAATTAAGGGGATTAGAACCACACTTAAGACAACTAGAGAAGCTATAAACACAAATAATTAGTAATGTCCAATTAGTTAAGTACAAACAAGAAAAATAGAACATAAGAAGTTAAATGAGCCGAGAGTCACAGCAATGGGTGACCTTATCGGGAAGGACTGCGAAGTCGTTTTAAACTCAAATTTCGAACTGTAAAATGCGACGCCGCGGTCCTTAAGACTATTATGAACACAGTGGAAAAGAGAAAATCATGAAAAAGAATTGTTAAGCCAGTCAAATAATTAGGTTAGTAAGCCGGAATAAATATTGAATTATTTGCAAATCGGGATGAACTGGCGAAGGGCAATTTGGTCAATTGACCCCAAGAGCTGACTCCTGACCTAACTGTCAAATAAAATCGAAGAAAAGAAAATTTCGAAATCGAGAATTAAATTACAGAACTAATAGAAAAATAAATAGAAAAAAAAAACAAAATGGAAAAGTGAAAAAGGTGATGACATCATGCATGACCTCATGCATGATGCAATAAATATGTAATTAATAAATTTAATTAAATTGATTTTTGGTCTTCCATAAGATAAAGACAAAAAAAAAAGAAAAAAAAGAAAAGGAAAAAGTTTATTACATCACCCTTATAACATCATCATGATGTCAAAATTTATTTTAAATTTCTTACCTAAATTGACTAAGTCAAAAACATTTTTTTAAAGACATAAAATGCATAAAAGGGAGAAGAAAATCAGCTTGCCTTCTTTCTCACCCAAATTTGCCATCCACTTCTCTCCTCTTTCATCTCTTTCTTGTTTCCTCCATTGAAGCTTAATTTAAAGCTTCACAAACCCTAAAATCCTCCATTAAATCCCTAAAAATTCTTGATAAACCCTACTTTGGCAACTTGAAAAGTAGATTGAAGAAAAAAAGGAAGGAAGAAAAATAGAAATTTGAAGATTGGAAATTCAAGAAAAGGTTAGTAATCTAAACTTGAAATATTTTAGTTAAATGTTTATGTTCTTAGTTAAATTAACCTAGAAATATACATGAAATGAAAAAAAAAATCTTTGGAGGACCAAAGGAAAATTCGTCCAGCCTATGTAGGGGTGAGAATTGCATGCATTTGATTGAATTAAAAGTAAAAATGAGCCTGAATGAGTTGAAAGATTGTGTTTATATGCTTTGAATTAGTTAATTACAATGAACTAGTGTGGTTAGGGTTTGAAACCTAAGGTTTTGAGGCAAAAATTTGGAGAAATTTGAAATGGTGTCTTTGACCTAAAGTGAAGTTAAATTTATTATTGGATTTATGCTAAGTTATGGTACTAAAACACTGTGAAATTGTGTGTTTCAGTGGAAAAGAATACCGGGACAGAACCCGAGGAGTCGACTCAAGGCCAACAGGCGACTCGTTTGAGGTTTGTGCACAACGTATACTTTTTATAATTATCTTCTGCATACTGTTTTGAATAATGTGAAATATTGAATTATGGCATTCTTATGATGTTTTATTTAAATTATGAAAGTTATTGTGTATATTTGAAATAAAAATGTTTAGCAAATTGTTAAGATAAGTTTTGAAACCACAGTGTCATGACCATATATTTGGACACCTCACTAGCACGACTAGTGGGGGTAATTAGTTTCGAATTTTGATTCCTTCTCTGGAGAAGTGTTGAGGTGTGCCAGTAGAAGAGGATGTGAATGGATATCCATATATTTGAGTTAGCTAGCCTTGTGATGTGATTTCTCTTTAGCCTCTGGCTATTGAGATTCTATTTGTTTCGAATGGCATGATCTAACTGTGGATTTTATGAAATGTGTTTTGATTCTTCGAAATGAACTTGGTTTGCATTAAAATTTCATAATTCGTGTTTTGTGTTTAATGCTCATGTTTAGTTAAATTTTTGAGTATATATGATTTAAATTCTGCATAAAGATTATTTTAGTATGTTGTGCATCACTGAGTTCTAGTACTTAGCGATAGCTATTATTGCTGTCGCAGATATAGAGACTAGAGGAGCAGCAGACTGAGCTGCTGAGGGTTGAGGATCTATCAGCTTGAAGTTATCGGGTACATTTTATACCCTGGCTGTAAATATTTATTTTGATGTATGTATTGCACATAAATGTATGAACATGTAAAAATGGTTCTTGAGCAGCTTGTACAAAGTTTGTATAAAATTTGTAATAAATTTTAGTTTGGATTTTCTGAATGTAAATTGTAGTATGATGTATATACAAATTGTTTATCTTTAAGGAAATATGAATGAATGATATTGATTGACAGTATTTTGAGAATTGTTGAATTTTGAAATTGAGAAAATGGTTGAGATTGATTGTGAATTTGAAGAAGTAGTTGAAAAATTATTGGAAGTGCTTTTTTTCAGGTATTTGAAGAACTGTTTTCTCAAAATACAGAGGGAACTCTGTCAAAATTTTTATAAAATTTGCGTAAAAATAAAATGGGCCAAAAATATTAACTAGTTTTAATTTTACCTAAATTTTTTAAATACTTATTAGAAAATGCTCACCACTTATCAAAAAATAAGAAAATTATTTTAAAATCCCTTGTTGGGTACTTACTGAGCTATCGGTAGGTGAAGTTCGGTAGTTCATTAGGTATTCTATGGGATCATGTTACGCCTTACAGAGGGGCAAGGTGTGACATGTTTTACTGGTATCAGAGCAATTTTTGAAGTATGTTTTAAATTGTGAATTTGTGCCTTTTATTTATTAAGTATAACTACTCAATGTCCATAATTGTTATATACAGTGCATTACATCATGAATATGAATTAACGGAGGGAAATCTCCATGTGTTACTTGTTCAGGAGATACCCTAACTTCAGCCAGAAATGGAAGAAGGGGATCGCTCAGTTGAGCAGTCTGTTGAAGCTGAGGCATATGGGGAAGCCCCAGCTTTACAAAATGTCAATGGATCTGTAGCACCAGCCCCACAAATGTCGCAATTTCCTACACAATTTGTACAGCAGATGGCTGCGATGTTTCAATAAATGGCTGGGGGTATGCCTGCTCAAGCTCCACCCCAGACATCTGTGGCACAACCACTGCCTCCAGCCAGACAGTATGATAAGTTATTGAAGTATGGGGCTACAGAATTTAAGGGTACAGTTGACCCTTTAGAGGCAGAACAATGGCTTGAAAGGATGGATAGAGTATTTAAGAAGCTGCACTGCCAAGATGAACTGAAGTTTGAATATTCTGTGTCTCTACTGCAAGGGGATGCGTATGATTGGTGGAAGACCATCCCCCACAGCTTAGCTGAACCACCAGTATTGACCTGGGATGACTTTATCAGAGAATTCAGACAGAAATACATCCCAGATGCATATGTTGATCAGAAACTACAAGAATTTTTTAGTTTGAAACAAGGCAATAGATCAGTGGCAGAGTATGAGAGGGAGTTCTCCCGCTTAAGTCATTATGCTGGGAGTCTCCTTACTAACAGCAAGGCAAGATGCAAGAGATTTGAGACGGGTTTGAAGCCCAGCATAAGGATGCAAGTTGTGGGATTTCGACACAACAATTTTTCAAAACTTATGTCTCAAGCACTTGAGCTGGAGAGAATTGAATCAGAAGTAACCCCAGTGAAAGAAAAATCAGAGAAAGCTAAGAAATCAGAAAAAGACAAGGGGGAAAAGTCAGTAGAGCTGAGTTCTGGTGGTACCTCTGGAAAGAAAAAGAAGTATAGTGGACCCAGCAGGGGTCGAGGTGGAAGATTCGGTAGGGGCAGATTTTCCGGACAGAGACCCCCTAGGTCTGGTCAGCAGTCGAGCAGGGGTTCACATTCTGCCCACCCCTGTAAGGCTTGTGGCGAGATTCATGGGGGGGAATGGTATTGGGCCACTGGAGCCTGCTTTAACTGCAGAGGCAAGGGTCATTTAGCAAGAGACTGCACTAGTGCTCCGTCTTCGAGATATGGTCCAGCTCCTACTACTGCCGAAGGATCTATTCAGAGCCCTACTCCCAGAGGTTCACAGTCTGTTGGCAGAGGAAGAGGCAGAGGTAGAGGCACTGCTTCAGGCAGTCAGGGCACAGTTGGTCAGTCAGGACAAGGAAGTGCTTCAACCAGAATCTACACAATGAGACAGCGAGAAGAGGCTGAGACTTCTGATGTGGTAGCTGGTACATTCTCTATCTCTGATCAAGAAGTATTTGTATTGTTTGATCCAGGTTCAACCCATTCATATGTTAGTGCTAGCATAGTCAGTTCACTTGCTGTTCCATGTGGGCAAATGGATTTTGAAGTGCTAGTAACTAGTCCGTTAGGACAAGAGGTCCAGGTCAACAGAATCTATAGAGACTATCCTTTGGTGATCCAAGGACATGTTTTCCTGTTAGACTTGATTGAAATGCCCTTCAGAGAGTATGATATCATCTTGGAAGTGGACTGGTTAGCCAGGTATCACGCCATGATTGATTGTAGACTAAAGACAGTCACTTTTGGTCTCCCCCTGTACGGTGATGTGGTAATACATGGGGAGAGGCATTTACTGCCATCAAACATCATTTCGGCTACACTAGCCAGAAGGAAGATCAGAAAGGGGTGCGACGCATACTTGGCACATGTGATAGACACCCAAGTGGGGAGTCCAACACTAAGAGACATCCCTACTGTATGTGATTTTCTGGATGTGTTTCCTGATGAATTGCCAGGATTACCTCCAGAAAGAGAGGTGCAGTTTGAGATTGATGTTACGCCTGGTGTGGACCCAATCTCCATAAAGCCATACAGAATGGCACCAGCAGAACTAAAAGAATTAAAAGTACAGTTGCAAGAGTTGCTTGACAAGGGCTTTATCCGCCCTAGTGTGTCACCTTGGGGAGTGCCAGTGTTGTTTGTAAAGAAGAAAGATGGCACTCTCCATTTGTGTATTGATTATCGGCAGTTGAATGAGGTGACAATAAAGAACAGATATCCATTGCCCCGCATTGATGACTTGTTTGATCAGTTGAGGGGTGCAGCTGTGTTCTCCAAAATTGACCTGATATCAGGTTATTTTCAGCTAAAAGTACAAGAGCAGAGTATTCTTAAAATTGCCTTTAGAACCCGCTATGGCCATTATGAGTTTTTGGTTATGCCATTCGAGTTAACTAATGCTCCGGCTGCTTTTATGGATCTGATGAACACTATCTTTAGACCATACCTCAACCAGTTTGTTGTGGCATTTATAGATGATATATTGGTCTATTCGAGGAATGCAGAAGAGCATGATAGACATCTGCAGATTGTTCTGCAGACTTTGAGGGAGAAATAACTATATGCCAAGTTGTCGAAGTGTGTATTTTGGCTGAAGGAAATATCTTTTTTGGGGCATGTAGTATCAGAAGAGAGCATCAAGGTAGATC
Organism: Hevea brasiliensis; assembly: GCF_030052815.1. Lineage (NCBI taxonomy): Eukaryota > Viridiplantae > Streptophyta > Magnoliopsida > Malpighiales > Euphorbiaceae > Hevea > Hevea brasiliensis. The sequence goes on along the minus strand of NC_079501.1, from coordinate 39,235,849 downwards.
CTAGTAAAATTGAAGCTGTCCTTAATTGGAGGTCACCCAAAAATGTCACAGAGATTCGCAGTTTTCTGGGTTTAGCTGGATACTACCATCGATTTGTGAAGGGATTTTCCATGTTGGCATCTCCATTGACCAAGCTGCTTAGAAAAGATGTGAAATTTCAATGGACGGACAAATGTCAGCAGAGTTTTGATGAATTGAAGTGATGTTTGACTAAAGCTCCAGTCCTGACTTTACCTACCCTGGGTAAAGAATACACAGTTTACAGTAATGCTTCTCACAATGGGTTAGGCTGTGTATTGATGCAAGATAGAAATGTCATTGCCTATGCATCACACCAGCTAAAACCGCATGAGAGGAATTATCCAACACATGATTTGGAGCTTGCAGCTATTGTGTTTGCTCTTAAGATCTGGAGACACTATTTGTATGAGGAAAAGTGTTACATCTACACAGATCATAAGTGTTTAAAGTATTTGGGCACCCAGAAAGAGCTGAATTTGAGACACAGGAGATAGTTAGAGTTGATAAAAGACTATGATTATCTAATAGACTATTAGCCAGGGAAAGCTAATGTTGTGGCAGATGCCTTAAGTCGCAAGACTATGGCAAGTCTATGGGTTACTCCTTTGTCGTTGGTACATGAGTTGAGATCATTGCATGCTAGCTTAGAGATTAATGATGATGGGCAGATAGTAGTTGCATGGCATGTACAGCCAGTGTTGATTGATCAAATTAGAATTGCCACTCAGAATGATCAGAAGTATCAGAAGCTATTGGAAGAAGTCCGGCAGGGCAAGAAACCAGAATTCTCAATCAGAGATGATGGTCTACTGCTACACCAGGGCAGAATATGTGTTCCTAATGATGTTGAATTGAGAAAGATCATTTTGAAGGAAGCACATGAGTCTCCTTTTGCCATGCACCCTGGTGGCACAAAAATGTATAGAGGACTAAAGGAGCATTACTGGTGGATGGGTATGAAAAGAGCTGTGGCAGAGTTTGTATCCAAATGCCTAACTTGTAAGCAAGTGAAGGCAGAGCATCAAGTACCCACTGGGTTGTTACATCCACTACCAGTACCGGAATGGAAATGGGAAAGAATAACAGTGGATTTTATAATGGGACTTCCGAGGACACAGAAGAGTCATGATGCAGTATGGGTCATTGTTGACAGACTAACCAAGTCTGCTCATTTTCTCACCTGGATGGACTACGATTCGTAAAGATTGGCCAAGTTATACATTGATGAGATTGTGAGATCGCATGGAGTGCCGGTAGCCATCGTACGATGCAGATCCTAGGTTCACTTCTAGATTCTGGGGTAGTCTTCAGAGAGCCCTAGGAACTAGATTGAATTTCAGTACTGCATTCCACCCACAGACAGATGGCCAATCTGAGAGGGTAATTCAGATCTTGGAGGATATGCTACGGGCTTGTGTGATTGAGTTTGAGGGCAGTTGGGATACACACTTGCCTTTGATTGAGTTTGCTTATAACAACAGCTATCAATCAAGCATTGGAATGCCTCCATATGAAGCTTTGTATGGCAGAAAATGTGGAACCCCGTTGTGTTGGGATGACGTGGGTGAAAGAAAGATGATTGGACCCGAAATTATTCAACAAATTGAGGAGAAGATCAGGGTGATCAGAGATCGACTTAAGACTGCATCAGACCGTCAGAAGTCCTACATTGATTTGAAAATAAGGGATATTGAGTATGTAGCGGGTGAGAAAGTTTTCCTCAAAGTTTCTCCTTGGAAGAGAATTATGAGATTCGGCAGAAAGGGGAAACTGAGTCCTCGTTTCATTGGGCCATATGAGGTTCTGGAAAGAGTGGGTCCTTTGGCATATCGGTTGGCACTATCTCCAGAGTTGGAGAAGATACATAATGTTTTCCATGTGTCTATGTTGAGGAGGTACCGATCAGACCCATCTCATGTACTACCAGTAGAGGAAATTGAAGTGAATCCAGACCTCACATATGAAGAAGAACCCACAGAGATTATGGCTTATGAGGTGAAGCAGCAACGGAACAACCAGATTCCATTGGTAAAAGTGCTGTGGAACCATCATTCGGGCCAGGAGGCTACTTGGGAACGAGAGGAGGACATGAGGAGACAGCACCCATAGCTATTCAGAAATTGATACCAGGTAAAATTTCGAGACGAAATTTATTTTAAGGGGGGGGGGGGGGGAGAGAATTGTAACACCCCTAATTGCATAGCCTGGTATATTTCACTGTTCCGGTGACCGGTGTCAGTCCGGACAATTAAGGGGGTTAGAACCACACTCAAGACAACTAGAGAAGCTATAAACACAAATAATTAGTAATGTCCAGTTAGTTAAGTATAAACAAGAAAAATAGAACATAAGAAGTTAAACGAGCCGAGAGTCACAGCGATGGGTGATCTTCTCGGGAAGGACTGCGAAGTCGTTTTAAACTCAAATTTCGAACCGTAAAATGTGACACCGCAGTCCTTAGGACCATTACGAACACAGTGGAAAAGAGAAAAAGAATTGTTAAGCCAGTCAAATAATTAGGTCAGGGAGCCAGAAGAAATATTGAATTATTTGCAAACCGGGATAAACTGGCGAAGGGCAATTTGGTCAATTAACCCCGAGAGCTGACTCCTGACCTAACTGTCAAATAAAATTGGAGAAAATAAAATTTTGGAATCGAGAATTAAATTAAAGAACTAATAGAAAAAAAAAAAGAAAATGGAAAAGTGAAAAAGCTGATGACATCATGCATGACGCAATAAATATGTAATTAATAAATTTAATTAAATTGATTTTTGGTCTTCCATAAGATAAAGACATAAAAAAAAGAAAAAAAAAGAAAAGGAAAAAGTTTATTACATCACCCTTATGACATCATCATGATGTCAAAATTCATTTTAAATTTCCTACCTAAATTGACTAAGTCAAAAACATCTTTTTTAAGACATAAAATGCATAAAAGGGAGAAGAAAATCAGCTTGCCTTCTTCCTCACCAAAATTTGCCGTCCACTTCTCTCCTCTTTCATCTCTTTCTTGTTTCCTCCATTGAAGCTTAATTTAAAGCTTCACAAACCCTAAAATCCTCCATTAAATCCCTAAAAATTCTTGATAAACCCTACTTTGGCAACTTGAAAAGTAGATTGAAGAAAAAAAGGAAGGAAGAAAAATAGAAATTTGAAGATTGGAAATTCAAGAAAAGGTTAGTAATCTAAACTTGAAATATTTTAGTTAAATGTTTATGTTCATAGTTCAATTAACCTAGAAATATACTTGAAATGAAAAAAAAAAAATCTTTGGAGGACCAAAGGAAAATTCATCCAGCCTATGTAGGGGTGAGAATTGCATGCATTTGATTGAATTAAAAGTAAAAATGAGCTTGAATGAGTTGAAAGATTGTGTTTATATGCTTTGAATTAGTTAATTACAATGAATTAGTGGGGTTAGGGTTTGAAACCTAGGGTTTTGATGCAAAAATTTGGAGAAATTTGTAAATGGTGTCTTTGACCTAAAGTGAAGTTAAATTTATTATTGGATTTATGCTAAGTTATGGTACTAAAACACTGTGAAATTGTGTGTTTCAGTGGAAAAGAATACCGGGACAGAACCCGAGGAGTCGAGTCAAGGCCAAGGGGCTACTCTTTTGAGGTTTGTGCACAACGTATACTTTTTATAATTATCTTCTGCATACTGTTTTGAATAATGTGAAATATTGAATTATGGAATTCTTATGATGTTTGATTTAAATTGTGAAAGTTATTGTGTATATTTGAAATAAAAATGTTTAGCAAATTGTTAAGATAAGTTTTGAAACCACAGTGTCATGACCATATATTTGGACACCTCACTAGCACGACTAGTGGGGTTAATTAGTTTCGAATTTTGATTCTTTCTCTGGAGAAGTGTTAAGGTGTGCCAGTAGAAGAGGATGTGAATGGATATCCATATATTTGAGCTAGCTAGCCTTGTGATGTGATTTCTCTTTAGCCTCTGGCTATTGAGATTCTATTTGTTTCGAATGGCATGATGTAACTGTGGATTTTATGAAATGTGTTTTGATTCTTCGAAATGAACTTGGTTTGCATTAAAATTTCATAATTCATATTTTGTGTTTAATGCTCATGTTTAGTTAAATTTTTGAGCAAATGTGATTTAAATTCTACATAAAGATTATTTTAGTATGTTGTGCACCACTGAGTTCTAGTACTCAGCGACAGCTGTTATTGCGGTCGCAGATATAGAGACTAGAGGAGCAGCAGACTAAGCTGCTGAGGGTTGAGGATCTATCAGCTTGAAGTTATCGGGTATAGTTTATACCCTGGCTGTAAATATTTATTTTGATGTATGTATTGCACATAAATGTATGGACATGTAAAAATGGTTCTTGAGCAGCTTGTACAAAGTTTGTATAAAATTTGTAATAAATTTTAGTTTGGATTTTCTGAATGTAAATTGTAGTATGATGTATATACAAATTGTTTATCTTTAAGGAAATATGAATGAATGATATTGATTGACAGTATTTTGAGAATTGTTGAATTTTGAAATTGAGAAAATGGTTGAAATTGATTGTGAATTTGAAGAAGTAGTTGAAAAATTATTGGAAGTGCTTTTTCTCAGGTATTTGAAGAACTGTTTTCTCAAAATACAGAGGGAACTCTGTCAAAATTTTTATAAAATTTGCGTAAAAAAAAATGGGCGAAAAATATTAACTAGTTGTAATTTTAACTAAATATTTTAAATACTTATTAGAAAATGCTCACCACTTATCAAAAAATAAGAAAATTGTTTTAAAATCCCTTGTAGGGTACTTAATGAGTTATCGGTAGGTGAAGTTCGGTAGTTCATTAAGTATTCTACGGGATCATGTTATGCCTTACAGAGGGATAAGGTGTGACATGTTTTACTGGTATCAGAGCAAATTTTGAAGTATGTTTTAAATTATGAATTTGTGTCTTTTCTTTGTTAAGTATAACTGCTCAATGTCCATAATTGTTACATACAGTGCATTACATCATGAATATGAATTAACGGAGGGAAATCTCCGTATAATACTTGTTCAGGAGATACCGTAACTTCAGCCTGAAATGGAAGAAGGGGATTGCTCAGTTGAGCAGTCTGTTGAAGCTGAGGCAAAAGGGGAAGCCCTAGCTTTACAGAATGTCAGTGGATCTGTAGCACCAGCCCCACAAATGTCGCAATTTCCTGCATAATTTATACAGCAGATGGCTGCGATGTTTCAATAAATGGCTGGGGGTATGCCTGCTCAAGCTCCACCCCAGACATCTGTAGCACAACCACTGCCTCCAGCCAGACAGTATGATAAGTTATTGAAGTATGGGGCTACAGAATTTAAGGGTACAGTTGACCCTTTAGAGGCAGAATAATGGCTTGAAAGGATGGATAGAGTATTTAAGAAGCTGCACTGCCAAGATGAACTGAAGTTTGAATATTCTGTGTCTCTACTGCAAGGGGATGCGTATGATTGGTGGAAGACCGTCCCCCACAGCTTAGCTGAACCACCAGTATTGACCTGGGATGACTTTATCAGAGAATTCAGACAGAAATACATCCCAGATGCATATGTTGATCAGAAACTACAAGAATTTTTTAGTTTGAAACAAGGCAATAGATCAGTGGCAGAGTATGAGAGGGAGTTCTCCCGCTTAAGTCATTATCTTTGGGAGTCTCCTTACTATGATGAGTAAGATGGAAGAGATTTGAGACGGGTTTGAAGCCCAGCATAAGGATGCAAGTTGTGGGATTTCGACACAACAATTTTTCAGAATTTATGTCTCAAGCACTTGAGCTGGAGAGAATTGAATCAGAAGTAACCCCAGTGAAAGAAAAATCAGAGAAAGCTAAGAAATCAGAAAAAGACAAGGGGGAAAAGTCAGTAAAGCTGAGTTCTGGTGGTACCTCTGGAAAGAAAAAGAAGTATAGTGGACCCAGCAGGGGTCGAGGTGGAAGATCGGTGAGGCGATTTTACGACAGAGACCCCATAGGTAAGGTCGTGATCGGCGAGGGTTCACATTCTGCCCACCCCTGTGAGACTTGTGGCGAGATTCATGGGGTGGAATGGTATTGGGCCACTGGAGCCTGCTTTAACTGCAGAGGCAAGGGTCATTTAGCAAGAGACTTCACTAGTGCTCCGTCTTCAAGATATGGTCCAGCTCTTACTACTGCCGAAGGATCTATTCAGAGCCCTACTCCCAGAGGTTCACAGTCTGTTGGCAGAGGAAGAGGCAGAGGTAGAGGCACTGTTTCAGGCAGTGTAACACCCTCCCGGTAACCACTCCGTACATTCTACTGTTCCGGTGACCGGTGTCGGTCCAGACAGCTAGAACGTCCGGAAAAATATTAAAAATTAAAGTCGGGAACCATAATTAACTCAAATATTAATAAGAAACACTTAGTAAAAATTTTAGAAATAAAATACAACCAAGCAAAACGAGCCGGTGCCCAAGCGATGGGTAAGCAGGAGGAAGTTCGGTTCTGCAACGAGGAGCCCTAGACCCGGTGGAAAAATTATAAAATAATTATTGGGACTCCAGAGAAGGGTAATTGAGGTTCCCATGGCATTAGAATGCCAAGAAAATACCTAGAAAAATTTTTCAATCGGTACAGACGATTTTGACCCGTTAAGCCAAACGGAGGGCATTTTGGTCATTTCGCCTTCCGAGGTGATTTTTGGCCGACTTGTCCAGTTGAGTAAATAATTAATATAACATAAAATATGAATTAATGTTGATGAAAAATTTATTAAAAATGAGAAATGAAAATAAGAAAACAAAAGTAAGAAGAAAAGTAAGTAAATGGGAATTATGATGTCATTAAGAAAAACTATGACCAATCAAAATTTAGCCATTATTTGACTAACTAATAAAGAGATAAAAGAAGACCTAAACAATTAAAAAACCAGCTGCTTTCTTCTTCTTCTTCTTCCTTAAAAACGTGATCCTCTCTTCTTCCTCCCTCCATGAAAATTTTCTTTCATTACCTCCATTTCCCATGAGTTTCCACCACTAAACCCTAACCCCTTTCATTAAACCTTGACCATATCACTTGGAGAAGCTATTGAAAGCCAAGGAAAGGAAGAAAAGTGAGGTTTAGGGCTTTGGAAATTCTACCCAAACAAGGTTAGTGCACTTATACCCATTAAACTCTTTAATTCCATGATTTTGGACTTGAACTTAGTAAGATTTGTAGTTTAAATGAACAAAAAACCTATGGGTATGAACACTTCAATTTCGGCAGCCCTAAGAAGAACCAATAAGGGAGTGTTTTGAATGTTTTTAATGGACTTAGCATGAGTTGGAGATTGTATTTAAGTTATATAATTACCTAGATGTTTAACTAGGGTGCTAAAGGAGGTTTATGGGTAAATTGCCTTGGACACTAGGGTTTTGAGGCATGAAAAAGTGACTTGGTTGACCAACCTATTAAAGAACACTCTAATGGTCAACAAGTGACCATTTTGGATATGTTGACCATAATTAGAACTGAAAAATGGTAGGGTAAAGTGAAAGTGAAATCTGCCCTAGGACAGCAGCATAGGGACTGAAAATTCAGTCCCTTTGCACAGTCATAACTTGGGCTGTGTTAGTCCAATTGGTGTTTGGCCAATTAGACAAGAAACTAGGCTTATAATGGCACATTTTTGCTGAAGAAACCATGCCCAAAAGACCAAAGCAAAAGGGTCAAAACTCAGCCACAATCCGGATACACTGCACTGAATTCTGCAGAATTTGCCAAATGAACAGTAACTGTTCATTTGGCCATAACTCACTGTAGATTTGGTCAATTGGCCTGAAAGTTTTACAGCAACAAGTTAAGACATAGAAAAACAACTTTCATGAAGGAACCTACCCCAAATTATGGCCAGAACCCATTCAACCAAGTGACTCAAGTTACTGTTCATGCACTGTAGATATGGTAAATTTCTGCAGAATGCATATCCGGACAGCTTGGGTTTTTGAGCCATATCTGGAGCTACAAAACTCCAAATGGAGTGATTCAAAAAAGGAAATTCAACTAGACAAAATAAGGAACAACTTTCATGTTTTACATTTCTTCAAATTCCAACAGTAACAGTGTCCAATGGAACAGTAAATTTGACTCACTAAAACTGAAATTTTCTGCTTGTGTGGGTTACACTTTGAAATGGTATTAACACTTAATGCCAACAAGTTTTAAACACCAAATGTGGTATGTTGGGAGTGCCAAAGGCAATGTACACATTTTTATTCCAAAAGTCAATATTTTTGTTGACCAATGATGAATAGTAACACCAAAAAAGTTGAAATTCACAAATTGACAAATTTAAGAGTTTCAAATGCCCTAGTATACCTAACAAGATTGGTTTGGATAGTTTGGCATGCCAATAGGGTTCAGTTAGCAGTACTGCACATGGCAAAAATGCCATTTTGTGATTTCATGGCTTTTAGCCATTCTGACTTTGTATTGAGACTTGGCCTTGTGCCTGATATTATTCTACATTGTTAGCCGCTCATGTACACCGGAGATACATATGTGACCGATGGTGTGACGCCCGAGGTACTAGGTACCCAAGGCGCTTTACGTTATCCAGTCCAGTCGCCTAGTGTAGGTTACTTGGGCAACCAAATGAATGAAAAGAACCAAGTTACTGAATTAAGGTATATATAACCATACCAAACAAATGAATCATACACATTCACTATATATTTGTTTTCTTGCTATTTTCTTTTATTTTATTATTGCACCACTAAGCATTATTGCTTAGCGCGTTGCTTTTGCCACGCGTAGGTACTGAAGATCCTGATCGTGAGCCCAGTAGACCTCAGACTGGGTGAGTCCATCCGGCAGTTCTGCTCAGTGTCCGTGTCACCTCGTCACCTGCAGTGCATTGGTAGGACACTAGATGTCATTTTGTCATTTTGTAATTAACTTTTTATTTTCTCATATGTATTTGGGATTTATGTAATGTATTTTGAGGTTCATGTAAATAATAAAGATTTATGGTTATGTATGGTATTAAATTGAGCATTTAATGGTTGTTTATATATGAGAACCCTGAGAAAGGGATGTTTTGAGAAATGAAAAGGTTGTTGAGACCTGAAATTGACAAATTATTGAGATATTGATATTGAGTTTTATTGATGATATTGGAGTTGAGAATGAATGAAATAGTATATTGGAAGTGTTTTTAACAGGTTCCGAAGAACTGTTTTCTCCATTTTTAGCTGGTACTCCGCCGGATTTTCCTTAAAATCTTTGGAACCTCAAATGAATAATACTTTTGATAAATTGTTAAAATAAATCATATTTCATAAATTAACTTCAAAAGCATGACACAAATTAAGTAAGGTATATTAGAGTGTGCCAGTACACCGTGTGGCATTACTTACTCGGGTATACTGTACACGGGTAAGGGGTGTCACATTTAGTGGTATCAGAGCACGGTTTAGGCGTTTCTGGGCCTAGATTGAGTCCATACCATGCATTGCATTTGTAAGAGTCGAGGTGACACTAACGCAGATCTGTTTATCCTTCTTATTTTGAATAGGATATGGACCCTTCATCTCAGAGAGCCGTTGAGGAGGAAGTGGAGAGTCATGCTCCACCTGCAGCAGCTGAGACTGGGGGCATGAGAGAATCGCTCACCACTCAAGCGAGCACCTCAGCCTCCACAGGCCATGTTCCAACAAATGGCCGACTTTTTTAGACAAATGGCCGGGGTAATGCCAGCACCACCACCACCACCACCAGCTCCACAGCAGAAATCACACCTGGAAAGACTAAGGAAGTTTGGAGCTGTGGACTTCTATGGTAAGAGAGAAGATGACTCTGTTGCAGCCGAGAATTGGTTGAACAGAACGGGCAGAGTCTTGAAACAACTCCACTGCACCCCTGAGCAAAATCTAGAAGCTGTATCTCTTTACTGCAAGACGATGCATATGAGTGGTGGGACCCTGTGTCGATGAAGTGCAAATAAGTCAGAACTTGGGATTTCTTTCTCTCTGAGTTCAAGAAGAAGTATGTGGGTACTGTATATCTGGAAGAGAGAAGAAGAGAATTTATTAACCTGAGGCAGAGACAATTGTCCGTGGCTGAATATGAGAAGGAATTTGTCCGATTGAGCCGATATGGAAGGGAGATAGTCCCTAATGAAGCTGAAAGATGCAAGAGATTTGAAGAGGGACTAAATGACAACATCAAGATTCAGCTCACTGCCTTGGGAATCACAGAATTTACCAAGTTAGTGGAAGCTGCCATAAAGGTTGAAAAAGTGAGAATTAGTGAGTGGACTAGAAGAGAGAGACAGCAGAAGAAGGGACCGGTCGGTCGAGTTCGGCTCTGCATCGGGGAAGAAGTTCAAGGGTCCTCTGCACAAAGTTCAGCTCAGCCACGTGGTCGTGGTCTCGGGGCCCAGCCACGATTCACCCCTAGGAGAGGTCACCCACACCATCGGTGGGCGCTCTCGAGGATGGGGTTCGAGGACCAGCCCCAGCATCTTCTGCATGTCTGCATTGCCTGAAATGGCATAAGGGGGAGTGTTGGAGAGTGACTGGTGCTTGCTTGAGGTGTGGGTCAACAGAGCATCAGTTAAGGAACTGTCCACGCAGAACTACTACTGCTGCTCCAACACAAGCAGACAGATCTGCTCCTGCACCACCAAGGGGTAGAAGGTCTGGTAAATCCGAAGCTGTGGGACCATCTCAGAGGCCTACATCTGAGCCAGCAGAGAGGCCAGATAACAGACCACCTGCCAGAAATTATGCCCTGAGAGCTCAGGAGGAGCAAGATGCCCCGGACGTCATCAGGGGTACGTTCTCCCTCTACAATACTCCTGTGCATGCATTGGTGGATCCAGGATCCACACATTCCTACATTTGCATCAACTTACCCGTAGAAAGGGGGATACTAGTAGGGGAGAGTGACCAAGATATTCTGGTCACTAATCCATTGGGCCACAGTGTAGTGGTGAATAAGGTATACAAAGGTTGCCCGTTAAGGATTCAAGGGTATGAATTCTTAGCAGACTTGATTGAGTTGCCTTTCCATGACTTTGACGTGATTTTGGGAATAGACTGGTTGTCACGTCATCAGGCAATAGTTGATTGCAAATTGAAGAGAATTTCTTTGAAAACCCCTGAGGGTAATGAGATCACAGTTGTGGGGGAAAGGACAGATTTCTTGTCCAATGTCATCTCAGCCACAGTTGCAAGAAGAATGATGAGAAAAGGCTGTGAAGCCTACCTAGCACATGTGGTGGATACTAGGCAGGCTAAGCCAAACTTGAGTGACATACCCACAGTGAGAGACTTCCCAGAAGTATTTCCTGAAGAGTTGCCTGGTTTGCCACCAGAAAGGGAAGTCGAATTTGCTATTGAGACACTGCCGGGTACAGCACCCATTTCCATTGCTCCTTATAGGATGGCACCTACTGAATTGAGGGAGTTGAAAACTCAGTTGCAAGAGTTGCTTGATAAGGGGTTCATACGCCCCAGTGTGTCACCATGGGGAGCTCCAGTGCTGTTTGTGAAAAAGAAGGATGGGACTTTGAGGCTATGTATTGATTACCGGCAGTTGAATAAAGTGACTGTGAAGAATAAATATCCGTTGCCTAGAATTGATGATCTGTTTGATCAGTTGAAGGGAGCAGGAGTATTTTCTAAGATTGATCTCAGATCAGGGTATCATCAGTTGAGGGTGAAGGATGTAGATGTGCCCAAGACTGCATTCAGGACCCGGTATGGGCATTATGAGTTTCTGGTGATGCCCTTTGGCTTAACAAATGCACCAGCGGCGTTCATGGACCTTATGAACTGTATCTTCCATCCATACCTAGATCGGTTCGTAGTGGTTTTTATTGATGACATTCTGGTGTACTCCAAGACCAGGGAAGAATATGATGAACATTTGAGGATTGTTCTGCAAACCCTGCGGGAAAAGAAGCTGTATGCTAAGTTGTCTAAGTGTGACTTTTGGCTGAATGAGATTGCATTCCTTGGACACATAGTGTCGGTGATGGGATTAGGTGGATCCCAAGAAAATAGAAGATGATGGAATGGAAGCCTCCCGAAACACAATCGAGGTCGAAGCTTCTTGGGGCTAGTGGGTATTACAGAGATTTGTGAAGGATTTTCCTTAATAGCTGCTCCAATGACCAAGTTGTTACACAAGAATGTCAAATTTAACTGGAATGACAAGTGTCGACCAGTTTGAGAAGTTGAAGGCTATGTTAACAGAGGCACGGTGTTAACACAACAAGGTCGTGAAAGGACTTTGTGGTCTACAGTGATGCTTCACATAATGGGCTAGGGTGTGTATTGATGCAAGAAGGGAAAGTGATCGCCTATGCTTCCAGGCAGCTAAGGCCACATGAACAGAATTACCTTACCCATGATCTAGAGCTTGCAGCAATTATCTTCGCACTGAAGATATGGAGGCATCACTTGTATGGGGAAAAGTGCTACATTTACACAGACCACAAAAGCACAAATACTTGCCAACCTGAAGGAGCTCAACCTTAGCAGGCGATGGATTGAGTTCCTAAAGGATTATGATTGTGTAATCGACTACCATCCTGGGAAGGCAAATGTAGTTGCGGATGCTTTGAGCAGAAAATCCATGACAGCTTTGAGATCATTGAATACCCGTCTAACTTTGATTCGAGATGGAGCTATCTTGGCTGAGTTGCAAGTGAGGCCAAACTCACAGCAGATTTTAGATGGGTAGAAGGTAGATGAGAAGTTAATGGCTATTATGAGCAAGGTCTCAGAGGGAAAAGCAACTGATTATGTGATGAAAGCAGATGGGTGTCTGTATTACAAAGGAAGACTGTGTGTACCAGATGATGGGGAATTGAAAGCTAGTATTCTAAAAGAGGCACACACTAGTGTATATGCTATGCACCCAGGAAGTACAAAGATGTATCATGACCTGAAGCTTCAGTATTGGTGGCCTGGTATGAAGAAAGACATAGCTGACTATGTGACTAAATGCTTGACATGTCAGCAAGTCAAGGCAGAACATCAAGTTCCATCAGGTTTGCTACAGCCTATACGCATACCTGAATGGAAATGGGATCGGGTCACCATGGATTTTGTAAGTGGTCTACCTCTCACCCAGAAGAAATATGATGCAGCATGGGTAATAGTGGATAGACTGACGAAGTCAGCACACTTTCTGCCAGTTAGGACTGACTACTCACTGGAGAGGTTAGCAGAATTGTATATCAGTGAGATAGTTAGACTGCATGGAATCCCACTTTCCATTATATCTGACCGAGACCCAAGGTTCACATCGAGATTTTGGAAGAAGTTGCATGAGTCCTTGGGTACACAACTCCACTTGATCTGACTTTCCATCCTCAGACGGATGGGCAATCCCGAAGAGTAAATCAGGTAAACAATTGAAACCCATGAAATTGATACAAATATTGAACTAAAATGATGACAATAACACGAAATATATGTTAGGTCCTTGAGGATATCTTTGAGGAGTTGTGTCATTGAGTTTGAGGAAGTTGGGATAGATATCTCCCACCGCACTCGCATACAACAATAGCTATCAAGCTAGCATCCAAATGGCCCCATATGAAGCCTTTGTATGGGAGAAAATGTAGAACTCCAGCAGTCTTTGGACTGAATTGGGCGAAGACAAATGGTAGGGCTGCACTTGTGAAACAGTGAGGAGAAGGTAAAATCAATCAAAGCCAACTTAAAGGTTGCCTCGCATGCATGTAAATCTTATGCCGACCTGAAGAGAAAAGAAATAGAATATGTGGTTGGCGACAAAGTGTTCCTCAAGGTGTCACCATGGAGGAAAGTATTGAGGTTTGGAAGGAAAGGTAAGTTAAGCCCTAGGTTCATTGGCCCATATGAAGTCATTGAACGTGTGGGTCCAGTGGCCTATAGGCTAGCTTTACCACCAGAGCTGGACAAGATCCACAATGTGTTCCACGTGTCCATGCTCAGAAGATACCGCTCAGACCCTTCACATGTCATCTCCAGAGAAGAAATTGAAATACAACCGGATTTGACATACGAAGAAGAACCTCTACGGATCCTAGCTCGGGAAGTGAAAGAGTTGAGGAACAAACAGATTCCATTGGTGAAAGTGCTTTGGAGGCACCACAACAACGAGGAAGCAACTTGGGAAAGTGAAGAGATGATGAGGCAACAGTTCCCTCAACTGTTTGCATCAGGTAAATTTCGAGGACGAAATTTAAATTAGAGGGGAAGAGTTGTAACACCCTCCCGGTAACCACTCCGTACATTCTACTGTTCCGGTGACCAGTGTCGGTCCGGAAAACTAGAACGTCCGGAAAAATATTAAAAATTAAAGTCGGGAACCATAATTAACTCAAATATTAATAAGAAACACTTAGTAAAAATTTTAGAAATAAAATACAACCAAGCAAAACGAGCCGGTGCCCAAGCGATGGGTAACCGGAGGGAAGTTGCGGTTCTCCCAACGAGGAGCCCTAGACCCGGGGGAAAAATTATAAAATAATTTTTGGGACTCCAGAGAAGGGTAATTGAGGTTCCCATGGCATTAGAATGCCAAGAAAATACCTAGAAAAAATTTTCAATCGGTACAGACGATTTTGACCTGTTAAGCCAAACGGAGGGCATTTTGGTCATTTCGCCTTCCGAGGTGATTTTTAGCCGACTTGTCCAGTTGAGTAAATAATTAATATGACATAAAATATGAATTAATGTTGATGAAAAATTTATTAAAAATGAGAAATGAAAATAAGAAAACAAAAGTAAGAAGAAAAGTAAGTAAATGGGAATTATGATGTCATTAAGAAAAACTATGACCAATCAAAATTTAGCCATTATTTGACTAACTAATAAAGAGATAAAAGAAGACCTAAACAATTAAAAAACCAGCTGCTTTCTTCTTTTTCTTCTTCCTTAAAAACGTGATTCTCTCTTCTTCCTCCCTCCATGAAAATTTTCTTTCATTACCTCCATTTCCCATGAGTTTCCACCACTAAACCCTAACCCCTTTCATTAAACCTTGACCATATCACTTGGAGAAGCTTTTGGCAGCCAAGGAAAGGAAGAAAAGTGAGGTTTAGGGCTTTGGAAATTCTGCCCAAACAAGGTTAGTGCACTTATACCCATTAAACTCTTTAATTCCATGATTTTGGACTTGAACTTAGTAAGATTTGTAGTTTAAATGAACAAAAAAACCTATGGGTATGAACACTTCAATTTCGGCAGCCCTAAGAAGAACCAATAAGGGAGTGTTTTGAATGTTTTTAATGGACTTAGCATGAGTTGGAGATTGTATTTAAGTTATATAATTACCTAGATGTTTAACTAGGGTGCTAAAGGAGGTTTATGGGTAAATTGCCTTGGACACTAGGGTTTTGAGGCATGAAAAAGTGACTTGGTTGACCAACCTATTAAAGAACACTCTAATGGTCAATAAGTGACCATTTTGGATATGTTGACCATAATTAGAACTGAAAAATGGTAGGGTAAAGTGAAAGTGAAATCTGCCCTAGGACAGCAGCATAGGGACTGAAAATTCAGTCCCTTTGCACAGCCATAACTTGGGCTGTGTTAGTCCAATTGGTGTTTGGCCAATTGCACATGAAACTAGGCTTATAATGGCACATTTTTTCTGAAGAAACCATGCCCAAAAGACCAAAGCAAAAGGGTCAAAACTCAGCCACAATCCGGATACCCTGCACTGAATTCTGCAGAATTTGCCAAATGAACAGTAACAGTTCATTTTGCCATAAGTCACTGTAGATTTGGTCAATTGGCCTGCAATTTTTACAGCCACAAGTTAAGACATAGACAAACAACTTTCATGAAGGAACCTACCCCAAATTATGGCCACAACCCATTCAACCAAGTGACTCAAGTTACTGTTCATGCACTGTAGATATGGTAAATTTCTGCAGAATGCATATCCGGACAGCTTGGGTTTTTGAGCCATATCTGGAGCTACAAAACTCCAAATGGAGTGATTCAAAAAAGGAAATTCAACTAGACAAAATAAGGAACAACTTTAATGTTTTACATTTCTTCAAATTCCAACAGTAACAGTGTCCAATGGAACAGTAAAGTTGACTCACCAAAACTGAAATTTTCTGCTTGTGTGGGTTACACTTTGAAATGGTATTAACACTTAATGCCAACAAGTTTTAAACACCAAATGTGGTATGTTGGGAGTGCCAAAGGCAATGTACACATTTTTATTCCAAAAGTCAACATTTTTGTTGACCAATGATGAATAGTGACACCAAAAAAGTTGAAATTCACAAATTGACAAATTTAAGAGTTTCAAATGCCCTAGTATACCTAACAAGATTGGTTTGGATAGTTTGGCATGCCAATAGGGTTCGATTAGCGATCGCACATGGCAAAAATGCCATTCTGTGATTTCATGGCTTTTAGCCATTCTGACTTTGTATTGAGACTTGGCCTTGTGCCTGATATTATTTATAGCTTGTTAGCTGTTCTGTTGCACACCGGGAGATACATATGTGACCGATGGTGTGATGGCCCGAGGTACTAGGTACCCAGTGCCAGTTTACCCGTTATCCAGTCCAGTCACCTAGTGTAGGTTACTTGGGCAACCAAATGAATGAAATGAATCAAGTTACTGAATTAATGTATATATAACCATACCAAACAAATGAATCATACACATTCACTATATATTTGTTTTCTTTCTATTTTCTTTTATTTTATTATTGCACCACTAAGCATTATTGCTTAGCGCGTTGCTTTTGCCACGCGTAGGTACTGGAGATCCTGATCGTGAGCCCAGTAGACCTTAGACTGGGTGAGTCCATCCCAGCGATTCTGCTCGATGTCCGTGTCACCTCGTCACCTGCAGTGCATTGGTAGGACACTAGATGTCATTTTGTCATTTTGTAATTAACTTTTTATTTTCTCATATGTATTTGGGATTTATGTAATGTATTTTGAGGTTCATGTAAATAATAAAGATTTATGGTTATGTATGGTATTAAATTGAGCATTTAATGGTTGTTTATATATGAGAACCCTGAGAAAGGGATGTTTTGAGAAATAAAAAGGTTGTTGAGACCTGAAATTGACAAATTATTGAGATATTGATATTGAGTTTTATTGATGATATTGGAGTTGAGAATGAATGAAATAGTATATTGGAAGTGTTTTTAACAGTTCCAAGAACTGCTTTTCTCCATTTTTAGCAGACTCACGGATTTTCCTTAAAATCTTCGGAACCTCAAATGAATAATACTTTTGATAAATAGTTAAAATAAATCATATTTCATAAATTAACTTCAAAAGCATGACACAAATTAAGTAAGGTATATTAGAGTGTGCCAGTACACCGTGTGGCATTACTTACTCGGGTATACTGTACACGGGTAAGGGGTGTCACAGGCAGTCAGGGGACAGTTGGTTATTCAGGATAAGGAAGTGCTTCAACCAGAATCTACACAATGAGACAGCGAGAAGAGGCTGAGACTTCTGATGTGGTAGCTGGTACATTCTCTATCTCTGATCAAGAAGTATTTGTATTGTTTGATCCGGGTTCAACCCATTCATATGTTAGTGCTAGCATAGTCAGTTCACTTGTTATTCCATGTGTGCAAATTGATTTTGAAGTGCTAGTAACTAGTCTGTTAGGACAAGAGGTCCAGGTCAACAGAATTTATAGAGATTGTCCTTTTGTGATCCAAGGACATGTTTTCCTGTCAGACTTGATTGAAATGCCCTTCAGAGAGTATTATATCATCTTGGGCATGGACTGGTTAGCCAGGCATCACGCCATGATTGACTATAGACAGAAGATAGTCACTTTTGGTCTCCCTCTGTACGGTGATGTGATAATACACAGGGAGAGGCATTTACTGCCATCAAACATCATTTCGGCCACACTAGCCAGAAGGATGATTAGAAAGGGGTGCGAAGCATACTTGGCACATGTGATAGACACGCAAGTGGGGAGTCCAACACTAAGAGACATCCCTACTGTATGTGATTTTCCAGATGTGTTTCCTGATGAATTGCCAGGATTACCTCTAGAAAGAGAGGTGCAGTTTGAGATTGATGTTATGCCTGGTGTGGACCCAATCTCCATAAAGCCATACAGAATGGCACTAACAGAACTAAAAGAATTGAAAGTACAGTTGCAAGAGTTGCTTAACAAGGGCTTTATCCGCCCTAGTGTGTCACCTTAGGGAGCGCCAGTGTTGTTTGTAAAGAAGAAAGATGGCACTCTCCGCTTGTATATTGATTATCGACAGTTGAATAAGGTGACAATAAAGAACAGATATCCATTGCCCCGCATTGATGACTTGTTTGATCAGTTGAGGGGTGCAGCTGTGTTCTCCAAAATTGACCTGAGATCAGGTTATTATCAGCTGAAAGTACAAGAGCAGAGTATTCTTAAAATTGCCTTTAGAACCCGCTATGGCCATTATGAGTTTTTGGTTATGCCATTCGGGTTAACTAATGCTCCGGCTGCTTTTATGGATCTGATGAACACTATCTTTAGACCATACCTCGTCCAGTTTTTTGTGGTATTTATAGATGATATATTGGTCTATTCGAGGAATGCAGAAGAGTATGATAGACATTTGTAGATTGTGCTGCAGACTTTGAGGGAGAAACAGCTATATGCCAAGTTGTCGAAGTGTGAATTTTGGCTGAAGGAAATATCTTTTTTGGGGCATATAGTATCAGAAGAGGGTATCAAGATAGATCCTAGTAAAATTGAAGCTGTCCTTAATTAGAGGTCACCCAGAAATGTCACAGGGATTCGCGATTTTCTGGGTTTAGCTGGATACTACCGTCGATTTGTGAAGGGATTTTCCATGTTGGCATCTCCATTGACCAAGCTGCTTAGAAAAGATGTGAAATTTCAATGGATGGACAAATGCCAGCGGAGTTTTGATGAATTGAAGAGATGTTTGACTAAAGCTCCAGTCCTGACTTTACCTACCCTGGGTAAAGAATACATAGTTTACAGTAATGCTTCTTTCAATGGGTTAGGCTGTGTATTGATGCAAGATCGAAATGTCATTGCCTATGCATCACGCCAGCTAAAACCGCATGAGATGAATTATCCAACACATGATTTGGAGTTTGCAGCTATTGTGCATAAAGATTATTTTAGTATGTTGTGCACCACTGAGTTCTAGTACTCAGCGATAGCTATTATTGCTGTCGCAGATATAGAGACTGGAGGAGCAGCAGACTGAGATGCTGAGGGTTGAGGATCTATCAACTTGAAGTTATCGGGTATAGTTTATACCCTGGCTGTAAATATTTATTTTGATGTATGTATTGCACATAAATGTATGGACATGTAAAAATGGTTCTTGAGCAGCTTGTACAAAGTTTGTATAAAATTTGTAATAAATTTTAGTTTGGATTTTCTGAATGTAAATTGTAGTATGATGTATATACAAATTGTTTATCTTTAAGGAAATATGAATGAATGATATTGATTGACAGTATTTTGAGAATTGTTGAATTTTGAAATTGAGAAAATGGTTGAGATTGATTGTGAATTTGAAGAAGTAGTTGAAAAATTATTGGAAGTGCTTTTTTTTTCAGGTATTTGAAGAACTGTTTTCTCAAAATACAGAGGGAACTCTATCAAAATTTTTATAAAATTTGCATAAAAATAAAATGGGCCAAAAATATTAACTAGTTTTAATTTTAACTAAATGTTTTAAATACTTATTAGAAAATGCTCACCACTTATCAAAAAATAAGAAAATTGTTTTAAAATCCCTTGTAGGGTACTTAATGAGTTATCGGTAGGTGAAGTACGGTAGTTTATTAGGTATTCTACGGGATCATGTTATGCCTTACAGAGGGGTAAAGTGTGACAAATTAATTAAATCACATTTAACTTAGTGATTACTCATGTATGTGTGTGACTCACTGGGCTCATCACTAATTGGTAATGAGGTATGATATTAACTCTTAATATATCAGAAGTCTTTCTTACCATAAATAATTTCTCTAAATCATTTTATGCACCTCATAGACCACAGTTAACACCTAGCATAGCATGCCATGGCCACCCAATTAGTAATAAGGAATACCTTGAATGAACCTTTTATCATATGTTACCATGTATTAGAATCTCTCTGTTACAAAATCCTAATTCGAGTTGGAGTCATGGTTTATGTCAAACTCCATTTTCTATGAATATTATGTTTTCCTTTAATTCCAATTCTTGATTAAAAATAATTTTCTCATCAGAAACTCTTTTCTAATTAAATCTATCTGTCATGGCCAGGAACTTGAAACATCAAGAACAATTAAATGAACATAGGATTTTATCCCTATTTACTGAGGGTAACAGATTCCATCTTGATCAACACCTACCTCCATATATAACTAGTAGGAGCCAACACATACCCATATACACATACACAGTACAAGTATGAAAGTAGTATCAAACTCAAACCACCTATATACAAGATAATTATGCTATCTCAGGTCTAAAGATTATATGCACTGATATGATTTATGATAAAGCATTGACAAGAGTAAACTCCATGTGCTTGTCATAAATGTCACTAGTTCGGCCAACGTATCATGCTTAAGTGCCTATCATGTTTGTTATATGGCATGAGACTCACCATTCATCTTATTTACATCTCATATAAATAACTTGGAAACAAACATGATTACAATCTTTCTTGATAGGTCATGTCCTTATTGTGAAGTATCCTCAATTGTGAACCAATTTATGATACTTTGTGCTAGAAATATTATCACTAATATTCTTAACAACTTAAGAATAGAATTTATAACAAAATATCAATGTACCTTTTCTATTACACATAACTATATTATGTAAATGGAAAAGTGAAAATGCCTTTTGATTAATAAAACATATACAAGATACAAACTAAATGATGTGCTTTAGGGCATACTACTAATAATCTCCCACTAGCACTAGAGCCATTCATTACAATATCTTAAACCAATTTTCTCAAGAGGATGGTCTAACTGGGCTTGTGACATAGGCTTAGTGAATGGATCAGCTGGATTTTCAGCTGATGCTATTTTCTACATGGCTACATCGCCTCGCCCAACTATCTCTCTGATAATGTGGTGGCGCCTTTCTATGTGTTTGGATTTCTAGTGAGACCAGGGTTTCTTATCCAAACAGCCTCTTTTGCAGCATCTGATGCAGCAATGTACTCGGCCTTTGTAATGGAATCAGCAGTCATACTCTGTTTAGAACTCTTTCAACTAACTGCACATCCAATACAAATGAACACAAACCCAGAGGTAGACTTTCTATCATCGATATATAATTGGAAATCAGAATTGGTATAACCATGCAATTGCAAGTCATTACCTCCATATATTAAGAATAAATCCTTAGTTCTTCTCAAGTACTTAAAGATATTCTTGACAGCTATCCAGTGTTCCAAACCTGGATAAGATTGATACCTGCTAGTCAAACTAACAGCATATGCAATATCTGACCTAGTATATAACATTGCATACATCAAACTTTCAATAGCCGAAGCACATGGAGTCCTAGCCATTTTATCACTTTCTTCGAGTGTCTTTGGAGACATCTCTTTAGAAAGGTGCATACCATGTCTCACTGATAACAATCCTCTCTTGGTATCAAGTATGTTAAACCTCTTTAACACATTTTCCAAGTATAGATTTTGGGATAAACTAATTATTCTTTTTGCTCTATCTCTATAGATGCGAATCCCAAGAATATAGGTTGCCTCCTCTAAGTCTTTCATGGAGAATATATTTGACAACCATACCTTTACAGTTGTCAACATACCTATGTCATTACCCATCAATAAAATGTCATCCATATATAAGACAAGGAAAGTGACAGCATTATCACTATCCTTCTTATATACACATGACTCATCCTCATTTTTTATAAAACCAAATGACTTAATAGCTTCATCAAAACGGATGTTCCAACTCCTCGAAGCTTGTTTTAACCCATAAATGGATCGCTTTAGGTTGCATACTTTGGAACCATCTTGGGATTCAAAACCCCTAGGCTGTTCCATGAAAATGTTCTCTTCAATGTATCCATTGAGAAAAGTTATTTTGACATTCATTTTCCGAATCTCATAATCATAGTATGCAGCTATTGCTAATAGAATCATAATTGATTTAAGCATGGCAACAGGCGAGAAAGTCTTCTGATAGTCGATTCCTTGCCTTTGGCAAAACCCTTTCGCTACTAGCCTTGCTTTATAGGTCTCTACCTTTTCTTCTTGAAAATCCATTTATTCCCTATAGGTATAATACCTTCAGGTGGGTTAACAAGATCCCAAACTTGATTCTTATGCATGGAATCAATTTCAGATTTCATAGCATCAATCCATTTTGAAGAGTCTATATCTGATATAGCTTCTTCATAGGTAAGTGGAACATCTCCATGATCTACTTCTTCATAAGTAGACAACTCTTGTTCTTCTTCATGAAGAAAATCATATCTCAGTGGTGGGTGAGAATTCTGGTTGATTTGCGAGGAATAGTTTTAGATGTTTCATCAATGAGTGTAGGTTAATTAGATGGATCCATATCCATTTGATCTGTTAGTTAGTCAGAATTCTCCAATTCTAACTTTATTTGTTAGTAGTATGCCCTAGAGCATATCATTTAGTATGTATCATGTACATGTTTAATTAATAAAAGGCATTTTCACTTTTCCTTTTACTAATATATTTATGTGTAATAGAAAAGGTCCATTGATATTTTGTTAGAAATTCTATTCTTTAGTTGTTAAGAATATGAGTGATATTATTTCTAACACAAAGTATCATAAATAGGTTCACAATCGAGGATACTTCACAATAAGGACATGACTTATCCAGAAAGATTGTAATCATGTTTGTTCCCAAGTTATTTATATGAGATGTAAATAAGATGGAATGGTGAGTCTCATGCCATATAACAAACATGATAGATAATTATACATGATAAGTAGGTCGAACTAGGGATATTTATGACAAGCACATAGAGTTTACTCTTGTTAATACTGTAACACCCTCACTGTAGCAATTTGTTACAATTTCGCACATTCTACTATTCTGGTGATCGATGTCGGGCTGGACAGCTTGAACGTCTGGAAAAATATTTAGACCAGAGCGATGAGTCATAAATAACTCAAATAAGTGAAAGAAAAACTAAGGAAAAATTTTAGAAATAAAATACAACCAAGTTAAATGAGCCGGTGCCCTAACGATGGGTAACCTAGTGGAAAGTTGCGGTCTTCACAACTAGAAACCCTAAACCCGTGAGAAAATTCATAAAATAATTTTTTAGACTCCAGAGAAGAGTCATTGAGGTTTCTATGGCATTAGAATGCTAAGAAAATATTTAGAAAAATTTTTCAATCGGTACAGACAATTTTAGTCTATTAAGCCAAATGGAGGGCATTTTGGTCATTTTGTCTTCAGAGATGATTTTTGGCCGACTTGTCCAGTTAAGTAAATAATTATTATGATCTAAAATATGAACAAATATTGCTAAAAATTGAATTGGAAAAGAGTAGAAAAGAAAAGGAAAAAAAATGAAAGAAATTAGGAATTATGACATCACATGATGTCACTAAAGCACTCCCACCCAATCACATTTTGACACCTCATTATAAACCCAACTCAAGAAGTTAAATGGGCTGAAAAATCAAAAGGAATTCTACTCACTTCTTCCTCATTCCAGCCATAACACACCCTCTCCCTCCCTTCCACCATTAACAAACTTCACCCAAGCTTCATCTCACCTACCAAATCACCTCAAAAAGCCCATCTTCCCTTCACAAAAACTTGTCATTACCACTAGAGCAAGCTTAAGGCAATAATTAGAAGAAGAAAAAAATGAGGTTTACCAAGCTTAGAAGTGAAGCTTCGAAGAGGTTAGTGCACTAACCATACCCTTTATCTTTCCTAAGCATGAAAAGCATGCTTGAATAAGTTGAAATGGCATGAAAAGAAAAGAAAACTTGGAATATTTTGAAGTTTCAATTTGTGGCAGCCCAAGGAAGTAAATGAGTTTGATGGTTTTGATGATTTTGTTTTAGTTAGTAAAGATGATTAATGAAGTTTAAGGCATTAGAAATCAAATTGCCTGGATGTATGATTGAGATTGAAATTATAAGTTAGGATTTTGACCTAACTTAGTTTTTGTATTATTGCTTGGAATTTGATGATGATGAGATGATTTAATGACCAGTAGAAGTGCCAAATATGTCAAATGAAGTTTGTGGAGTTGGGAGAATTGATTTGGGAGCGTTGATTCTTATGCTGGAAATTCGAACCTTTGAGTCCAATGTATTTTTTGAGCCATAAATGGAGTTGTATAGGTTCAATTGGTGTAAGGCCAATTTGACATGAAACTAGACACATAATGGCACAATTTTGGTGAAGAAGCCCTGCCCAAAAACCAAATCAAGTTGACCTAAAAATTGCCCTAATCAAGGTGACTTGCATTCTGCCTGGGAAAATGACCAAATGAACAGTATTATTCATTTAGTCATAACTCAGTGTAGAAAGGTCCAATTGACCTAAAATTTTACCAGAAGATAGTTGAGACATAGCCCAACAACTTTCATTAAGAATACAAATCCAAATTCTAGCCATAACCTAGTCAAATTGCCAACCAAACTTAGGTCACCAAATCTGGCAAAACCAAATTGCCCAGAAATTCTGGGTACAGGTCAATCCGGCCAGTTATGGTAAAATGACCATAACTTGAGCTACAAAACTCCAAATGGAGTGATTCAAAAAACGAAATATAACTAGACACAATAAGGAACAACTTTCATGAAGATAATTTTGTCAAATTCCTAATATACAAATGACCAATGGAACAGTAAACCTAGGGTATGAAATCTCAAAATTTTGAATAACATAAGATAAGCTTTGAAATTGTATTGGAAATCAATAGCAACAAAAATAAAATGCAAAATATGGTATCTTGGTGAACTTAGGTTCAATAAATTTATTAGTTACTAAAAAGTCAATAATTTGAGTGAATAGTAATGTGAATAGCAGTACAAAGACACAAAGTGTAAGAATTAAATTGGTAAAGGAAATTAAGGTATGAAATTTAGAATCCACGAAATGTTCATGGATTACTTGGAATATAAATAGTAATTTACCTAAATGACTTAATGAACATTTAAGTTATGTGAATATATAATTAAGATTTGTATTCCCATTACTAGTAGGTCTAATAAAACATGAGTGATACCACTTGAATATGAAATGAAATTAACCTAGATGGATTGTTGAGACTTATACTCCCAACACCAATGGAGTTCATAATATATTAGCAACAAAACTTGAAGTATGAAATGTAATTTACATGAATGGATTGTTAAATGTATAAATGAGATTAAAGTGCCATTTGAGATTTAAGTTCCCATCAAGAGAGAAAGGAAAAATGTTTTGAATACAATGGTACATGTGAACCATTGTTTTGAATTGTGATCAATATGAATAACATAATGAATGAATAAATGAACCATATTAATGTATGAATGAGACATTAGTTGTCATTATTGTAGAAAGGAAAAGTACTTTGAGTACAATGGTATATTGATGTGAATTGTAGTCATATAAATGTTCAAATAAATGTATAAATTATAATTGAAATTTATCATGAAATAATGAAGTCATAAAACACAATATATAAATATTTAATGATATTATGTGCCCTTGTTTTACCTAGACATGTGTGTCAGATTGGATAGTTTGGCATGCCAATAGGGTATTGTTTTAGCAGTACTGCAAAAGGCTTTATGCCCATATTCATGGCTTTATGCCCGCATTCATGGCTTTATGCCCACACTCATGACTTAATAACCGATTATGTGTTATCATGGCTTTTTAGCCATACTGTCTGCATACGTGGCTAACGTTTTGTGTCCCATGGTATGACGGCTCGAGGCACCGTGGTGTCCAGTGCCAACGACCCATTATCCGGTTTAGTCAGCCTGTCATAGGTTACTTGGGCAGTCTAATTTATTAAAATAAGTTACGAATATTAGCAATTAAAAATGCTAGAAATTAAATAAATGAGTAAGAAGTTCTAAGAGAAATTAGATTAGCTTCAAAAATTTGTTCCTTTAAATGGTCTGAAGTAAATTAAATTAGTTCTAAAAATTTTAAATATTACGAAATGCTTGTAAACAACTTAGAAAGTATTAGGAAGTGATAAAAAGACTAGTAGAAGAATTATAATTTAAATAACATTACAAATGTGACTTACATAAGAATATAAGCATAAGTTTAAATTTTAGATCATTCGTATCTAGTACATTATAAATGCAAATTTCTGAACTGAGCGCCTCTAAACAAGAACATGGCAGGATAGAGGATAGTTAATATTAGAGACTAAATTAATTATAAAATCTAAATTATTCGAACTGTGGTTTATTTCTACATTTATTTGTATATTATTTTCTTGCTATATTATTGCACCACTAAGCAGCAATGCTTAGCGTGATGGATTTCTTTCCTTCGTGTAGGTACTGAAGCCAGAACCCAATGGACGTTTGACTGGGAATTTTAGAGTTTTGATCTACAGAGTGTTCAAGGTTGTTATCTCCTCAGCAATGCATGTAGATAGGGCCCATATATATCATATTATGTATTTTATACATTATAATTAGTTATTATTTGTAATGTAAACTATGAATTGTATGTTCAAATATATATTATGGAACTGTAATTAATTTGTAGATCATGTAAATTATGAATTTATGTAATCAGTTTGTAAATCAATAAATTAATGAAACTTGAGAATTTATATATATAAATTGTGCATGAATAGAAATGCATGGAAATGAATATGAAATTGAGACATATGAATGAGATGTGAATTATGAGATGATTATGAGAATAATTGATGAGATTTTTATTGTAAAATATTATTGAAAATTTCAAGTAGGTGAATACTGAAATATGTCAACTGATAATAAAATAGGGAAAACTCCGCTGGTTTCTCCGTAGAAAATTAATTGATATTAAAATATAACGAGATTAAATTATTAAAGGAATAAAGTAAGATAAGATAGGGTGCTCTAGTACCGAATGTAGCACACTTCGCTCGGCTACACTGTAATTGGGTGAGGGGTGTTACATTTATTGGTATCAGAGCACGGTTTAGGCATGTCTAGGCATAGATAAATGGAAAGGGATAGTGCGCATAACATGCATTGAATTCATATGAGTCGAGGTGACACTAATGCAGATCCATTTTCTCTGGTAAGGTGAAGAAATAAGGAGGTAGCAGTTCATCAATTGCTTATGTCAGGTGAATTTCGATGATGAAATTTTTGTTAGAGGGGAAGAATTGTAACACCCTTACTATAGCAATTTGTTACAATTCCGCACATTCTACTGTTCCGGTGATCGATGTTGGTCTGGACAACTAGAACGTCTAGAAAAATATTTAGACCAGAGTGAGGAGTCATAAATAACTCAAATAAGTGTAAGAAAAATTAAGAAAAAAATTTAGAAATAAAATACAATGAAGTTAAATGAGCCAGTGCCCTAACGATGGGTTACCCAGTGGGAAGTTGCGGTCTTCACAACTAAAAGCCCTAAACCAGTGAGAAAATTCATAAAATAATTTTTGAAACTCCAGAGAAGAGTCATTGAGGTTTCTATGGCATTAGAATGCCAAGAAAATGTTTAGAAAAATTTTTCAATCGGTACAGACAATTTTAGCTTGTTAAGCCAAACGGAGGACATTTTGGTCATTTCATCTTCAAAGATATTTTTGGCCTTGTCTAGTAAGGTAAATAATTATAATGATCTAAAATATGAATAAATATTATTAAAAATTGAATTGGAAATGAGTAGAAAAGAAAAGGAAAGAAAAATGAAAGAAATTGGGAATTATGACATCACATGATGTCACTAAAGCTCTCCCACCCAATCACATTTTGGCACCTCATTATAAACCCAATGAAAGGAGTTAAATGGGCTAAAAAATCAAAAGGAATTCTGCTCACTTCTTCCTCATTCCAGCTGTAACACACCCTCTCCCTCCTTTCCACCATTAACAAACTTCACCCAAGCTTCATCTCACCTACCAAATCACCTCAAAAAGCCCATCTTCCCTTTACAAAAACTTGTCATTACCACCAGAGCAAGCTTAGGGCAGCAATTAGAAGAAGAAAAAAAATGAGGTTTACCAAGCTTAGAACTGAAGCTTCAAAGAGGTTAGTGCACTAACCATACCCTTTATCTTTCCTAAGCATGAAAAGCATGCTTTATTAAGTTGAAATTGCATGAAAAGAAAAGAAAACTTGGAATAAGTTAAAGTTTCAATTTGTGGCAACCCTAGGAAGTAAATGAATCTGATGGTTTTGATGATTTTGTCTTAGTTAGTAAAGATGATTAATGAAGTTTAAGGCATTAGAAATCAAATTGCATGGATGTATGATTGAGATTGCAATTATAAGTTAGGGTTTTGACCTAACTTAGTTTTTTTATTATTGCTTGGAATTTGATGATGTTGAGATGATTTAATGACCATTAGAAGTGCCAAATATGTCAAATGTAGTTTGTGGACTTGGGAGAGTTGAATTTGGGAGTGTTGATTTTTTTGTAGGAAATTCAGACCTTTGAGTCCAATGTATTTTTTGAGCCATAAATGGAGTTGTATAGGTTCAATTGGTGCAAGTCCAATTGGACATGAAACTAGAAACATAATGGCACAATTTTGGTGAAGAAACACTACCCAGAAAACCAAACCAATTTGACCTAAAAATTGCCTTAATCCGGGTGGCTTGCATTCTGCCTGGGCAAAATAACCAAATGAACAGTATTATTCATTTGGTCATAACTCAATGTAGAAAGCTCCAATTGATCTTAAATTTTACCAGAAGATAGCTGAGACATAGCCCAACAACTTTCATTCAGAACACAAATCCAAATTCTGACCATAACCTAGTCAAATTGCCAACCAAACTTAGGTCACCAAATCTGGCAGAACCAAATTGCCCAGAAATTCTGGGTATAGGTCAATCCGACCAATTATGGTAAAATGACCATAACTTGAGCTACAAAACTCCAAATGGAGTGATTCAAAAAAAGAAATATAACTAAACACAGTAAAGAACAACTTTCATGCAGACAATTTTATCAAATTCCTACTGTACAAATGACCAATAGAAAAGTAAACCTTGGGTATGAAATCTGAAAATTTTGAATAACATAAGATAAGCTTTGAAATGGTTTGGAAATCAATACCAACAAAAATAAAATGCAAAATGTGGTATCTTGGTGAACTTAGGTTTAATAAATTTATTATGTATTAAAAAGTCAACAATTTGAGTGAATAGTAATGTCAATAGTAGCACAAAGACATAAAGTGTAAGAATTAAATTGTTAGAGGAAATTAAGGTATGAAATTTAGAATCCATGAAATGTTCATGGATTACTTGGAATAGAAATAGTAATTTACCTAAATGACTTAATGAACATTTAAGTTATGTGAATATATAATTAAGATTTGTATTCCCATTACTAGTAGGTCTAATAAAGAACGATTGATACCACTTGGATATGAAATGAAATTAACCTAAATAGATTGTTGAGATTTATACTCCCAACACCAATGGAGTTCATAATATATTAGCAACAAAACTTGAAGTATGAAATGTAATTTACATGAATGGATTGTTAAATGTATAAATGAGATTAAAGTGCCATTTGAGATTTAAGTTCCCATCAAGAGAGAAAGGAAAAATGTTTTGAATACAATGGTACATGTGAACCATTGTTTTGAATTGTGATCAATATGAATAACATAATGAATGAATAAATGAACCATATTAATGTATGAATGAGACATTAGTTCTCATTATTGTAGAAAGGAAAAGTACTTTGAGTACAATGGTATAAAAGGATAATTATTATGAATTGTGATCATATAAATGATCAAATGAATGTATAAATTATAATTGAAATTTATCATGAAATAATGAAGTCATAAAACACAATATATTAATATTTAATGATATTATGTGCCCTTGTTTTGCCTAGACATGTGTGTCAGATTGGATAGTTTGGCATGCCAATAGGATATTGTTTTAGCAGTAATGCGAAAGGCTTTATGCTTATATTCATGGCTTTATGCCCGCATTCATGGCTTTATGCCTACACTTATGGCTTAATGCCTGATTATGTGTTATCATGGCTTTTTAGCCATAATGACTGCATACGTGGTTGACGTTCTGCGTCCTATGTTATAATGGCCCGAGGCACCACCGTGTCCAGTGCCAACGACCCGTTATCTAGTTTAGTCAGCCTGTCGTAGGTTACTTAGGCAGTCTAATTTATTAAAATAAGTTATGAATATTAGCAATTCAAAATGCTAGAAATTAAATAAATGAGTAAGAAGTTCTGAGACAAATTAGATTAGCTCCAAAAATTTATTTCTTTAAGTGGTCTGAAGTAAATTAAATTAGTTTTAAAAATTTTAGATATTACAAAATGCTTTTAATCAATTTATAAAGTATGAGGAAGTGATAAAAAGACTAGTAGAAGAATTATAATTTAAATAACATTACAAATGTGACTTACATAAGAATATAAGCATCAGTTTAAATTTTAGATCATTCATATCTGGTACATTATAAATGCAAATTTCTGAACTGATCACCTCCAAAGAAGAACATGGCAAGATAGAGGATAGTTAATATTAGAAACTAAATTAATTATAAAATCTAAATTATTCAAACTATGGTTTATTTCTACATTTATTTGTATGTTATTTTCTTGCTTTATTATTGCACCACTAAGCTGCAATGCTTAGCGCGATGGATTTGCTTCCTTCACGCAGGTACTGAAGCCAGAACCCAATGGACGTTTGACTTTGAATTTTGGAGTTCTGATCTGTGGAGTGTTCAAGGTTGTTACCTCCTCAGCAATGCATGTAGATAGGGCCCATATATATCATATTATGTATTTTGTACATTATAATTAGTTATTATTTGTAATGTAAACTAATAATTGTATATTGAAATATAGATTATGGAACTGTAATTAATTTGTAGATCAAGTAAATTATAAATTTATGTAATCAGTCTGTAAATCATGTAAATTAATGAAACTTGAGAATTTATGTATATAAATTGTGCATGAATAGAAATGCAAGAAAATGAATATGAAATTGAGACATATGAATGAGATGTGAATTATGAGATAGTTATGAGAATAATTGATGAGATTTTTATTGTAAAATATTATTGAAAATTTCAAGCAGGTAAATAGTAAAATACGTCAACTGATAATAAAATAGGGGAAACTCCACTGGTTTCTCTGTAGAAAATTAATTGATATTAAAATATAACGAGATCAAATTATTAAAGGAATAAAAATAAAATAGGGTGCTCACTTCGCTCAGCTACACTGTAGTCGGGTGAGGGGTGTTACAAATACAATGTCAAAAATTATATCAGTGAATATAATATTTAGACTTGAGATAGCATAGTTAACTTGTATATAGGTGGTTTGAGTTTGATACTGCTTTCATACTTTTACTGTGTGTGGGTGTATGGGCATGTGTTGGCTCCTACTAGTGTTATATGGAGGTAGGTGTTGATCAAGATGGAATCTGTTCCTCTAAGTAAATAGGGATAAAATCCTATGTTCATTTAATTGTTCTTGATATTTCAAGTTCCTGGCCAGGACAGATAGATTTATTTAGAAAAGAGTTTCTGATGAGAAAATCTTTTTAATCAAGAACTGGAATTAAAAGAGAACGTAGTATTCATAGCAAATGGGGTTTGACATAAACCATGACCCCAGCTCGAATTGGGATTTTGTAACAGAGAGATTCTAGTGCATGGTAACATATGATTATAGGTTCATTTAAGGTAAACTTTATTACTGATTGGGTGGCCATGGCATGCTATGCTAGGTGTTAACCATGGTCTATGAGGTGCATAAAATGATTTAGAGAAATCACTTATGGTAAGAAAGAGTTCTGATGATATTAAGAGTTGATATCATGTCTCATTGCCAATTAGTGATGAGCCTAGTAAGTCACACACATACATAACTAATCACCAACTTAAATATGATTTAATTAATTAATTAAAGAGTTTAATTGATTAATTAAATAGGTTTGGTTTTGCAATTAGATTACAAAGTCCCTAGCATGGCTTGAAACCAAATCTAGGTTATTGGATGTATAGTATAAGTTAAATTTATATTTAAAGTGTTTAAATATGAATTTAATTAATGAGAAATTAATTAAGAAAGATTAATTAATTAATTAATTTAGATTTGATATAAATTGATTAGAAGAAGAAAAATAATTATTTTGAGTTGAGAACTCAAAATTAAGACACAGGGGTATTTTGGTCATTTCACGGGGTGACATGTGGTACCATGAGATGGTGACGCATGGCACTACACATAAGCTTGCCAAATGTCTTTTAACCATGTAAGATGATCAAAGTCAAGATTAAATATAGGTTTGACACTTGGCACAATGTGATTGGGTCAATTAAATCTAAAACCAATCAGAGGGTGACATGTGGCAAGGGTTTTAAGTGGTGACCTAGCTATATAAGTATGAGGATGAAAGAACAAAAATATGAGCTGCCACTTACTTCTTGGTGCTGCCACCTAAAGAACACTCTCCCTTCTCTTCTTCTTCATCTCTCATCAATTCAAAGAGATTAGCAAATAATCTCTTAAATTAAAAATACTAAAAATTGTTTCTAGTGTCCTATTTACATCTGTAATCTCTCAAAAGGAAAAACTTGATTTTCTAATTCATAGAAAAAGCTTTAAAAGCTGTTCAAGGGCTGTCATAGGTGATCTTTGTGTGAACAAGCTAGAGGGATAACATCTAGTGTCCTAAGATGCATCCCAAAGGTGCCAAACACACTACATGGCATCAAAAGGTTAGTGCACTTATTCTTGATCTAATCTAGGTTCTAATGAATTAATCTGATTAGTTCTAAAATCTTAAATAGGAAATCTAGATCCAAAACATATTGGAAGAGTTTTAATATATTGTTTATCATTGAAATCAAATAGATAAAAATGAATCTTGCATGATGCATGTGACCTTAAGTGAAAAATTTTTGAATTCAATGATATGAACTTATGTTTTTCATGCTTTCGCTCCTTCAATTGGTATCAGAGCCACTATATTTCCCATTTAGATTGTTAATTATATGATTTAATTGTGTGATTTGACCATGAGATGATAGATCCATTACTGGTTGTAAAGGAAAAGTGATGGCTTGGTGTTGAGCACCATTGGTGCGCACACATTGTGGTCACCAATGGTGTACACAAGGTTTTGGTTTTTAATTTACAATTGTTGTATGATATAAAAGCTCATCCAATGTCTAGTTAAATTGTTTAATTAAAGTTTTAATCACACAATTAAATTTTGATTCAGATCTAAATTTTAAAAGTTGCTCGAATGTGATTCAAATCTGAATTTTTAAAGTTGTTTGAATGTGATTCAAATCTAAATTTTTAAAGTTATTTGAATGTGATTTAAATCTGAATTTTAAAAGTTGCTTGAATATGATTCAAATCTGAATTTTTAAAGTTGTTTGAGTATGATTCAAATATAAATTTTTTAAATTTGTTTGAATGTTATTCAAATCTGAATTTTTAAATTTGTTTGAATGTAATTCAAATCTGAATTTTTAAATTTGTTTGAATGAGATTCAAATATAAATTTTTAAATTTGTTTGAATCATATTCAAATCTGGATTTTTAAATTTGTTTTTGAGATATTCACTTTAATTTAACTATGTGACACCCCTTACCCGTGTACAGCATACCCGAGTAAGTAATGCCACATGGTGTACTGGCACACTCCAATATACCTTACTTAATTTGTGTCATGCTTTTGAAGCTAATTTATGAAATATGATTTATTTAAGCCATTTATCGAAATTATTATTTATTTGGGGTTCCGAAAATTTTAAAGAAAATCCGGCGGAGTACCAGCTAAAAATGGAGAAAACAGTTCTTCGGAACCTGTTAAAAACACTTCCAAATAATTTCCAAACAATCCCAACTTCAATTTATCAACAAAATCTCAATATTAAGATCTCAACAACATTTCAATTCCAGTTCTCAATCATCCATCACATGTGATGATCACATATAAATCACAAGTAACATTTACATTTCCATGCACAAGTACAATTTTCATAATTTACATAAACATCAATATACATTACACAAGTTTAATTACATATGAGAAAAACAAAGTTAAGTTACAAAATGTCAAAATGACACCTAATGTTCTACCAATGCATTGCAGAAGTTGAGGTGACACGGACACTGTGCAGGACTGCAGGATGGACTCACCCAGTCTGTGGTCTACTGGGCTCACGATCTGTATCTCCAGTACCTACGCGTGGCAAAAGCAACGCGCTAAGCAATAATGCTTAGTGATGCAATAATATAATAAAAGAAAATAGCAAGAAATTAAGCGTGTAGTGAATGTATATGTTTTATTTGTTTGGTATTTGTATATCATTTACTTTGTCTACTTTTATTCATTTGGTTGCCCCAAGTAACCTACACTAGACGACTGGACTGGATAACGGGTAAACTAGCACTGGGTATCTAGTACCTCGGGCCGTCACACCATCGGTCACATATGCATCTCCCAGGCAATGTAACAAATAACAAGTCAGAATAATATTAGGCACGAGGCCAAGTCTCAATATAATGTTAAAATGGCTAAAAGCCATAAAATCACGGAATGGCATATTGCCATGTGTAGTACTGCTAACTGAACCCTATTGGCATGCCAAACTATCCAAACCAATCTTGTTAGGTACACCAGGGCATTCGATACTTTAAAATTCTTCAATCTTTGAATTTCAAGTTTCGGTGTTACTATTCACCTCTATGGTCAACTAAAATGTTGACTTTTAGGTAGAAATTAGGTACATTGGTTTTGGCACTCCCAACATACCACATTTTGTATTTAAAACTTGTTGGCATTGAGCGTTAATACCATTTCTAAGCATTAAACAAAAGGAGCAGATTTTTCAGATTTTGTACCATAACTTTACTGTTCCATTTGGAACTGTTACGGTGGGAATTTGAAGAAATGGCAAACATGAAAGTTGTTCCTTATTTTGTCTAGTTGAATTTCATTTTTTGAATCACTCCATTTGGAGTTTTGTAGCTCCAGATATGGTCCAAAAACCACAGCTGGCCGGATTTCCATTCTGCAGAAATTACCATATCTACAGTAACATGAACAGTGACTTCCACTGCCATTTAGGTTAGGTTCTAGCCATAATTTGGGGTAGGTTTCTTCATAAAAGTTGTTTTTCTATGTCTTTACTTGTTTCTGTAAAAAGTTCAGGTCAATTGACCAAATATACAGTGAGTTATGGCCAAATGAACAGTTACTGTTCATTTGGTCAATTCTGCAGGGGCTGTTGCAGTGTGTCCGGATTGGGGCCAAGTTTTGGTCCTCTTGCTTTGGTCTTTTGGGCATGGTTTCTTCAGCAAAAATGTGCCATTATAAGCCTAGTTTCATGTCCAATTGGCCAAACACCAATTGAACCAACACAGCCCAAGTTATGGCAGTGTAAGTGGACTGAATTTTTAGTCCCTCTGCTGCTGTCCTAGGGCAGCCTGCAACTTCACTTTGCAATCCTATTTTTCAGTCCATTTTATGGTCAACTTACCTAAAATGGTCACTAA
Organism: Hevea brasiliensis; assembly: GCF_030052815.1. Taxonomy (NCBI): domain Eukaryota; kingdom Viridiplantae; phylum Streptophyta; class Magnoliopsida; order Malpighiales; family Euphorbiaceae; genus Hevea; species Hevea brasiliensis. The sequence goes on along the minus strand of NC_079501.1, from coordinate 39,200,156 downwards.
TTGACCATTAAAATGTTCTCTAATAATTTCCTAAACCAAGTTTACATTTTGCTCACAAAACCCTAATTCAAATTCATGTTTTATACAATTTACCTTAGTTAGCTTTTAATTCATTATTATTGTGTTTATAAACTTCCAACATGATTCTAGTTCACTTCAAGCTCATCAAAAATACTCCCTCCTATTCCATAGCTAGGGCATCCAAAATTTATATACTCATATACATGAGTTTTTGTTCATTTAAATTACAATTCTTACTAAGTTTCAAGTCCCAAATCATGAAAATAAAGAGTTTTGGGGATATAGATGCACTAACCTCTTATAGGCAGATTTTTTCCAAGTTAAATCTTCACTTTCCTTCACTTTCTAGGCTGCCAAACACTTCCCCAAGAGGTGTGGTTAAGTTTTAATGAAGGGGTTTAGGGTTTAGTGGTGGAAACAAAGGAGAAAGGAAGCTTGCTTGATTGAACATCAATGGAGGGAGGAAGATGGGTTTCGGCTGCACTTGAGGAGAGAGGGATGGCTGCTGGTTTTTTGATGAATTTAGTCTTCATTTATCTCTTTTATTAATTAGTTAAAGGGTTACTTAATTGTAATTGGTCATAATTTATAAATGACATCATCAAGATATCATAAATAAGCTTTTTTCTTTATTTTCTTTCCTTTCCTCCACTACTCATTTTCAATTTAATTTCTAGTAATTTTTCTTCATATTTTATGTCATATTAATTATTTACTCAACTGGACAAGTCGGCCAAAAATCACCTCTGAAGGCGAAATGACCAAAATGCCCTCCGTTTGGCTTAACGGGTCAAAATTGTCTATACCGATTGAAATATTTTTCTAGGTATTTTCTTGGCATTCTAATGCCATAGGAACCTCAATGACCCTTCTCTGGAGTCCCAAAAATTATTTTATAATTTTTCCCCTGGGTTTAGGGCTCCTCGCTATGAGAATCAAGCAACTTCTCTCCTGCTACCCATCGCTGGGCACCTACTGCTTTACTTGGTTGTATTTTATTTTTAAAATTTTTACTAAGTGGTTCTTATTAATATTTGAGTTAATTATGGTCCCTCACTTAAGTTTAATTATTTTTCCGGACGTTCTAGCTGTCCAGACCGACACCGGTCACCGGAACAGTAGAATGTACGGAATGATTATCGGGAGGGTGTTATAACTCTTCCCCTCTAATTTAAATTTCGTCCTTGAAATTTACCTGATGCAAACAGTTGAGGGAACTGTTGCCTCATCGTTTCTTCACTTTCCCAAGTTGCCTCCTCGGTGTTGTGGTGCCTCCAAAGCACTTTCTAGCTGTCCGGACCGACACCGGTCACCGGAACAGTAGAATGTACGGAATGATTATCGGGAGGGTGTTATAACTCTTCCCCTCTAATTTAAATTTCGTCCTCGAAATTTACCTGATGCAAACAGTTGAGGGAACTGTTGCCTCATCGTTTCTTCACTTTCCCAAGTTACCTTCTCGGTGTTGTGGTGCCTCCAAAGCACTTTCACCAATGGAATTTGCTTGTTCCTCAATTCTTTTACTTCTCGAGCCAGGATCCGTAGAGGTTCTTCTTCATATGTCAAATCCGGCTGTATTTCAATTTCTTCCCTGGAGATGACATGTGAAGGATCTGAGCGGTATCTTCTGAGCATGGACACATGGAACACATTGTGGATCTTGTCCAGCTCTGGTGGTAAAGCTAGCCTATAGGCCACTGGACCCACACGTTCAATGACTTCATATGGGCCAATGAACCTAGGGCTCAACTTACCTTTTCTTCCAAACCTCAACACTTTCTTCCATGGTGACACCTTGAGGAACACTTTGTCGCCAACCACATATTCTATTTCTTTTCTCTTCAGGTCGGCATAAGATTTCTGTTTGTCTGAGGCAACCTTCAGGTTGGCTTTGATTTGTTTCACTTTCTCCTCAGTCTGTTTCACCAAGTCTGGCCCCACCAGTTTGTCTTCGCCCAATTCAGTCCAGCACACTGGAATTCTACATTTTCTCCCATACAGTACTTCATATGGGGCCATTTGGATGCTAGCTTGGTAGCTATTGTTGTATGCAAATTCTGCCAGTGGGAGGTATCTATCCCAGCTTCCCTCAAACTCAATGACACAACTCCTCAGCATATCCTCTAGGACCTGACATATATTTCATGTTATTGTTATCATTTTAGTTCAACATTTGTATCAATTTCATGGGTTTCAATTGTTTACCTGGATTACTCTTTCTGATTGCCCATCCGTCTGAGGATGGAAAGCTGTGCTGAAATGGAGTTGTGTACCCAAGGATTCATGCAACTTTTTCCAAAATCTCGATGTAAACCTTGGGTCTCGATCAGATATGATGGAAAGTGGAATTCCATGCAGTCTAACTATCTCACTGATATACAATTCTGCTAACCTCTCTAGTGAGTAGTCAGTCCTAACTGGCAGAAAGTGTGCTGACTTTGTCAATCTATCAACTATCACCCATACTGCATCATATTTCTTCCGGGTGAGAGGCAGACCACTCACAAAATCCATGGTGACCCGATCCCATTTCCATTCAGGTATGTGTATAGGCTGTAGCAAACCTGATGGAACTTAATGTTCTGCCTTGACTTGCTGACATGTCAAGCATTTAGTCACATAGTCAGCTATGTCTTTCTTCATACTGTGCCACCAATATCAAGCTTGTGTCATGATACATCTTTGTACTTCCTGGGTGCATAGCATATACGCTAGTGTGTGCCTCTTTTAGAATACTAGCTTTCAATTCCCCATCATCTGGTACACACAGTCTTCCTTTGTAATACAGACACCCATCTGCTTTCACCTCATAATCAGTTGCTTTTCCCTCTGAGATTTTGCTCATAATAGCCATTAGCTTCTCATCTGCCTTTTGCCCATCTAAAATCTGTTGTAGCAGGTTTGGCCTCACTTGCAACTCAGCCAAAATAGCTCCATCTCGAACAAAAGATAGACGGGCATTCAATGATCTCAAAGCTGTGATGGACTTTCTGCTCAAAGCATCAGCAACTACATTTGCCTTCCCAGGATTACTAGTCAATTACACAATGATAATCCTTCAGGAACTCAATCCATCGCCTCTGTCTAAGGTTGAGCTCCTTCTGGGTTGGCAAGTATTTCAGGCTTTTGTGGTCTATGTAAATGTAGCACTTTTCACCATACAAGTAGTGCCTCCATATCTTCAATGCGAAGATAATTGCTGCAAGCTCTAAATCATGGGTAGGGTAATTCTGTTCATGTGGCCTTAGCTGCCTGGAAGCATAAGCGACCACCTTCCCCTCTTGCATCAATACACACCCTAGCCCATTATGTGAGGCATCATCAGAGACCACGAAGTCCTTTCTCGACACCGGCCAGCACACCGGTGCCTCTGTCAACATAGCCTTCAACTTCTCAAAACTGGTCCGACACTTGTCATTCCAAAATCAACGACATTCTTGTGTAACAACTTGGTCATTGGAGCAGCTATTAGGGAAAATCCCTTCACAAATCTCCTGTAATACCCAGCTAGCCCCAAGAAACTTCTGACCTCAGTTGTGTTTCTGGGAGGCTTCCATTCCATCACTGCTTCTATTTTCTTGGGATCCACCCTAATCCCATCAGCTGACACTACGTGTCCAAGGAATGCAATCTCATTCAACCAAAAGTCACACTTGGACAGCTTAGCATACAGCTCCTTTTCTCTCGTGGTTTGCGTAACAATCCTCAAATGCTCATCATGTTCTTCCCTGGTCTTGGAATACACCAAAATATCATCAATAAAGACCACTACGAACCGATCTAAGTATGGATGGAAGATACGGCTCATAAGGTCCATAAATGCTGCTGGTGCATTTGTTAGGCCAAAGGGCATCACTAGGAACTCATAATGCCCATATCGGGTCCTGAATGCAGTCTTTGGCACATCTGCATCCTTCACCCTCAACTGATGATACCCTGATCTGAGATCAATCTTAGAAAATACTCCTGCTCCCTTCAACTGATCAAACAGATCATCAATTCTAGGCAACGGATATTTGTTCTTCACCGTCACTTTATTCAATCTGGGGTAATCAATGCATAGCCTCAAAGTCCCATCCTTCTTTTTCACAACAAAGACCTTGAGCTCCCCATGGTGACACATCGGCGTATGAACCCCTTATCAAGCAACTCTTGCAACTGAGTTTTCAACTCCCTCAATTCAGTGGGTGCCATCCTATAAGGAGCAATGGAAATGGGTGTTGTACCCGACAGTGTCTCAATAGCAAATTCGACTTCCCTTTCTGGTGGCAAACCAGGCAACTCTTTAGGAAATACCTCTGGGAAGTCTCTTACTGTGGGTATGTCACTCAAGTTTGGCTTAACCTGCCTAGTATCCACCACATGTGCTAGGTAGGCTTCACAGCCTTTTCTCATCATTCTTCTTGCAACTGTGGCTGAGATGACATTGGACAAGAAATCTGTCCTTTCCCCCACAACTGTGATCTCATTACCCTCTGAAGTTTTTAGAGAAATTCTCTTCAATTTGCAATCAACTATTGCCTGATGACGTGACAACCAGTCCATTCCCAAAATCATGTCAAACTCGTGGAAGGGTAACTCAATCAGGTCGGCCAAGAATTCATACCCCTGAATCCTTAACGGGCAACCCTTGTATACTTTGTTCACCACTACACTGTGACCCAATGGATTAGTGACCAGAATGTCTTGGTCACTCTCCCCTATCAGTATCCCCCTTTCTACGGGTAGGTTGATGCAAATGTAGGAATGAGTAGATCCTGGATCTACTAATGCATGCACAGGAGTATTGTAGAGGGAGAACGTACCCCTGATGACGTTCGGGGCATCTTGCTCCTCCTGAGCTCTCAGGGCATAATTCCTGGCAGGTGGTCTGTTATCTGGCCTCTCTGCTGGCTCGGATGCAGGCCTCTGTGATGGTCCCACTGCGTCAGATCTGCCAGATTTTCTACCTCTCTGTGGTGCAGGAGCAGGTCTTTCTGCTTGTGTTGGAGCAGCTGTAGTAGTTCTGCGTGGACAGTTCCTCAGCTGATGCTCTGTTGACCCACACCTCAAGCAGGCACCAGTTACTCTCCAACACTCCCCCTTATGCCATTTCTGACAGTGTGGACACGCAGAAGATGCTGGGGCTGGTCCCCTGAACCCCATCCCTGGAGAGCTGCCCACTGATGGTGTGGACTGACCTCTCCTAGGGGTGAACTGTGGCCTGGGCCCCTGAGACTGACCCTGACCCTGTGGCTGAGCTGAACTCTGTGTAGGAGGACCCTTGAACTTCTTCCCAAATGCAGGAGCTGAACTAGACTGACCCGAGCCTCTCTTCTGCTGTCTATCCCTTCTGGTCTGCTCATTGATTCTTACTTTTTCCACCTTTATTGCAGCTTCCACTAATTTGGTAAATTCTGTGATTCCCAAGGCAGTGAGCTGGATCTTGATGTTGTCATTTAGTCCCTCTTCAAATCTCTTGCACCTTTTAGCTTCATTAGGGACTATCTCCCTTCCATAGCGGCTCAATCTTACAAATTCCTTCTCATATTCGCCACCGACACTGCCTCGCTCAGTTAATAAACTCTCTTCTTCTCTCTTCCGTATACGGTACCCACATATTTCTTCTTGAATTCAGAGGAAGAAGTCCCAAGTTACTGACTTCCGTGCACTTCACTAGACACGGTGTCCCACCACTCATATGCATCATCTTGCAAAGAAAGATATGGCAGCCTGTGTTTTGCTCGAGTGCAATGGAGTTGTTTTAGGACTCACTGCCTGCTCAACCAATTCTACCGCAATGAGTCATCTTCTCTCTTGCCATAGAAATCCACTGCCCCAAACTTTCTTAGCCTTTTCAGGTGTGATTTCTGCTGTGGAGCTGGTGGTGGTGGTGGTGGTGCTGGCATTACCCCAGCCATTTGTCTAAAGAAGTCGGCCATTTGCTGAAACATGGCCTGTGGAGGCTGAGCAGGCTCTACTTGAGTCATGAGCAGATTCTCTCATGCCCCAGCCTCACCGCTGCAGGTGGAGCATGACTCTCCACTTCCTCCTCAACGGCTCTCTGAGATGAAGGGTCCATATCCTATTCAAAATAAGAAAGACAAATAGATCTGCGTTAGTGTCACCTCGACTCTTACAAATGCAATGCATGGTATGGACTCAATCTAGGCCTAGAAACGCCTAAACCGTGCTCTGATACCACTAAATGTGACACCCCTTACCCGTGTACAGCATACCCGAGTAAGTAATGCCACACGGTGTACTGGCACACTCTAATATACCTTACTTAATTTGTGTCATGCTTTTGAAGCTAATTTATGAAATATGATTTATTTAAGCCATTTATCGAAATTATTATTTATTTGGGGTTCCGAAAATTTTAAAGAAAATCCGGCGGAGTACCGGCTAAAAATGGAAAAAACAGTTCTTCGAAACATGTTAAAAACACTTCCAAATAATTTCCAAACAATCCCAACTTCAATTTATCAACAAAATCTCAATATTAAGATCTCAACAACATTTCAATTCCAATTCTCAATCATCCATCACACGTGATGATCACATATAAATCACAAGTAACATTTACATTTCCATTCACAAGTACAATTTTCATAATTTACAAAAACATGAATATACATTACACAAGTTTAATTACATATGAGAAAAACAAAGTTAAGTTACAAAATGTCAAAATGACACCTAATATCCTACCAATGCACTGCAGAAGTTGAGGTGACACGGACACTGTGCAGGACTGCAGGATGGACTCACCCAGTCTGCGGTCTACTGGGCTCACGATCTGTATCTCCAGTACCTACGCGTGGCAAAAGCAACGCGCTAAGCAATAATGCTTAGTGGTGCAATAATATAATAAAAGAAAATAGCAAGAAATTAAGCGTGTAGTGAATGTATATGTTTTATTTGTTTTGTATTTGTATATCATTTAATTTGTCTACTTTTATTCATTTGGTTGCCTCAAGTAATCTACACTAGACGACTGGACTGGATAACGGGTAAACTGGCACTGGGTATCTAGTACCTCGGGCCGTCACACCATCGGTCACATATGCATCTCCCGGTGTGCAACAGAACAGCTAACAAGCTGTAAATAATATTAGGCACGAGGCCAAGTCTCAATATAATGTCAAAATGGCTAAAAGCCATAAAATCACGGAATGGCATATTGCCATGTGCGATCGCTAACTGAACCCTATTGGCATGCCAAACTATCCAAACCAATCTTGTTAGGTATACTAGGGCATTCGATACTTTAAAATTCTTCAATCTTTGAATTTCAAGTTTCGGTGTTACTATTCACCTCTATGGTCAACTAAAATGTTGACTTTTAGGTAGAAATTAGGTACATTGGTTTTGGCACTCCCAACATACCACATTTTGTATTTAAAACTTGTTGGCATTGAGCGTTAATACCATTTCTAAGCATTAAACAAAAGGAGCAGATTTTTCAGATTTTGTACCATAACTTTACTGTTCCATTTGGAACTGTTACATTGGGAATTTGAAGAAATGGCAAACATGAAAGTTGTTCCTTATTTTGTCTAGTTGAATTTCCTTTTTTGAATCACTCCATTTGGAGTTTTATAGCTCCAGATATGGTCCAAAAACCACAGCTGGCCGGATTTCCATTCTGCAGAAATTACCATATCTACAGTAACATGAACAGTGACTGCCACTGCCATTTAGGTTAGGTTCTGGCCATAATTTGGGGTAGGTTTCTTCACGAAAGTTGTTTTTCTATGTCTTAACTTGTTACTGTAAACATTTCAGGTCAATTGACCAAATCTACAGTGAGTTATGGCCAAATGAACAGTTACTATTCATTTGGTCAATTCTGCAGGGGCTGTTGCAGTGTGTCCGGATTGGGGCCAAGTTTTGGTCCTCTTGCTTTGGTCTTTTGGGCATTATTTCTTCAGCAAAAATGTGCCATTATAAGCCTAGTTTCATGTCCAATTGGCCAAACACTAATTGAACCAACACAGCCCAAGTTATGGCAGTGCAAGTGGACTGAATTTTCAGTCCCTCTGCTGCTGTCCTAGGGCAGCCTGCAACTTCACTTTGCAATCCTATTTTTCAGTCCATTTTATGGTCAACTTACCTAAAATGGTCACTAATTGACCATTAAAATGTTCTCTAATAATTTCCTAAACCAAGTTTACATTTTTCTCACAAAACCCTAATTCAAATTCATGTTTTATACAATTTACCTTAGTTAGCTTTTAATTCATTATTATTGTGTTTATAAACTTCCAACATGATTCTAGTTCACTTCAAGCTCATCAAAAACAATCCCTCCTATTCCATAGCTAGGGCAACCGAAATTTATATACTCATACACATGAGTTTTTGTTCATTTAAATTACAATTCTTACTAAGTTTCAAGTCCCAAATCATGAAAATAAAGAGTTTTGGGGATATAGATGCACTAACCTCTTGTAGGAAGATTTTTTCCAAGTTAAATCTTCACTTTCCTTCACTTTCTAGGCTGCCAAACACTTCCCCAAGAGGTGTGGTTAAGTTTTAATGAAGGGGTTTAGGGTTTAGTGGTGGAAACAAAGGAGAAAGGAAGCTTGCTTGATTGAACATCAATGGAGGGAGGAAGATGGGTTTCGGCTGCACTTGAGGAGAGAGGGATGACTGCTGGTTTTTTGATGAATTTAGTCTTCATTTATCTCTTTTATTAATTAGTCAAAGGGTTACTTAATTGTGATTGGTCATAATTTATAAATGACATCATCAAGATGTCATAAATAAGCTTTTTTCTTCATTTTCTTTCCTTTCCTCCACTACTCATTTTCAATTTAATTTTTAGTAATGTTTCTTCATATTTATGTCATATTAATTATTTACTCAACTGGACAAGTCGGCCAAAAATCACCTCTGAAGGCGAAATGACCAAAATGCCCTCCGTTTGGCTTAACGGGTCAAAATTGTCTGTACCGATTGAAATATTTTTCTAGGTATTTTCTTGGCATTCTAATGCCATAGGAACCTCAATGACCCTTCTCTGGAGTCCCAAAATTTATTTTATAATTTTTCCCCCGGGTCTAGGGCTCCTCGTTGCGAGAACCGCAACTTCCCTCCGGTTACCCATCGCTTGGGCACCGGCTCGTTTTACTTGGTTGTATTTTATTTCTAAAATTTTTACTAAGTGTTTCTTATTAATATTTGAGTTAATTATGGTCCCTCACTTAAGTTTAATTATTTTTCCAGACGTTCTAGCTGTCTGGACCGACACCGGTCACCGGAACAGTAGAATGTACGGAATGATTACCGGGAGGGTGTTACAAACTATGTATGTTTTATTTTATTGTTAAATAGTGATATGCATGATGGATGATCATGGACTATAAAAGACCAATGTGATTGGATTTATTTCTTTTATGTTTCTTTGAGTTGGAAATTAATTTTTTTTATTTTAATTTTTTTTTGGCATGTATTATTAAGGTTGTAATAATTTTGGGTTGCAATTTCATTTATTTAGTTCTTGTAAATTCACATTGGTATGCCAAGGATTACTATGTAATTGGATTGCAAGAAGATCAAGGAGGTCAAGAGCATTGGTGGGACCAGTGGAAGGAATTCAAGATCAAGTGTTGATTATGTACTCCTTCAGCAACTCTTGTAAAATGAATGAATGAAATGCACCTAGGAATGCCCTGATTCAATTCTTGGTGGCTCAGAATATAATCTCTTAGAAAGTCCATGATCATACCATATTTACTGTTTATCCATGAATGCATGAGATGTATAGGAATGTATGCAAGTACATGATATATGCATGCTAAATGGATAATGTGCAAAGTGAGACCATAATAGTAATTAGGACGATCACAAAATCTTCTAAACAAATGATTATGTTGGATATGCTATAATTAAAGTAATTATAACATGGGCCCTTCATTGGGGCAATTATTTTAAGAAATTTTAAATAGTTGCATATGATGCAGTTAATTTAAGAGGTTTTCCTAAGAATAATTGTTAAGCATGAGATGTTATAAATAAGTAAATGGTTTGATGGCTAATAATGGATGTGCCTGAGGACATTAAAATTATTTACATCTTTATTAGCTCAATGGGATCAACTTAACTAATGTAAGATAAGTCAATAATGGATGTGCCTGAGATTTTGAGCATTAGGGGCAAAGTAAAGGATTGAACCTCACATGAGATGTGATGGGCAAGGAGTTGCTCACTTATAGTTTATTGTAATTCCAATAATGGATGTGCCTGAGGATGATTAATAGGATTATAATAATTCAATCACCCACTAGAAATCCATCCAACTAGGATTTTCGTTTTCTACTTTGAAAGTGTCGGATTCACTAAGTTAGTGGGAGGACCAATTTGATTAAAAGACCATAATCATTTTGGTTAATTACATGATACGTTTACTAGTTAATCTAGTTATTTTCTGTAGTTAATTTTCTGATAATAATGAGCACAGAACAACCACCACCATCCAATATCCTTGCAAGCATACTTGATCGCAATAGGTTGACATGACGTAATTTATCTAATTGGCTAAGAAATTTGAAACTTGTCCTGAACCTTGAACATATAAGATATGTTCTAGACTCAAATGTTCCTGGTCCCTTACCTCCAAAGGCTACTCTAGAGGAAAATGAAACTTTGGACAAGTGAAAGGAGTATGATATGAGAGCTAAGTGTTACATGCTTGCTTCCATGAGTAATGGGTTACAGAAGTAGCATGAGAACATGCAGAGTGCGAGTGAGATCCTCCTTCACCTACAAGTGTTGTATGGTATGCTAGTAGTATGCCATAGAGCATATCATTTAATATGTATCTTGTACATATTTTTATTAATAAAAGGCTTTTCCACTTTTCTGTTTACATAATATATTTATGTGTAATAGAAAAGGTCCATTGATATTTTGCTAGAAATATTGTTCTTAAGTTGTTAAGAATATGAGTGATATTGTTTCTAGTACAAAGTATCACAAGTAGGTTCACAATCGAGGATACTTCATATTAAGGACATGATTTATCCAGAAAGATTGTATTCATGTTTTTTCCCAAGCTATTTATATGAGATATAAATAAGATGGAATGGTGAGTCTCATGCCATATGACAAACATGATAGGTACTTATAAATGATAAGTAGGCCGAACCAGTGACACTTATAACAAGAACATGGAGCTTACTTTGGTCAATGTTTTGTCATAAATCATATCAGTGCATATAATCTTTAGACCTAAGATAGCACAGTTATCTTGTATATAGGTAGTTTGAGTTTGATACTACTTTCATACTTGTACTGTGTGTGGGCATATGGACATGTGTTGGCTCCTACTAGTCATATATGGATGTAGGTGTTGATCAAGATGGAATCTATTCCTCTAAGTAAATAGAGTTAAAATCCTATGTTCATTTAATTGTTCTTAATGTTTCAAGTTCCTAGCCAGGACAGATAGATTTAATTAGAAAAGAGTTTCTGATGAGAAAATCTTTTTAATCAAGAACTAGAATTAAAAGAGAACATAATATTCATAGCAAATGTAGTTTGACATAAACCATGACTCCAGCTTGAGTTCTGATTTTGTAACAGAGAGATTCTAGTGCATGGTAACATATGATTATAGGTTCACTTAAGGTAAACCTTATTACTAATTGGTTGGCCATGGCATGCTATGCTAGGTGTTAATCATAGTCTATGAGGTGCATAAAATGATTTAGAGAAATCATTTACGGTAAGAAAGACTTCTGATGATATTAAGAGTTTATATCATATCTCATTGCCAATTAGTGATGAGCCTAGTAAGTCACACGCATACACAAGTTATCACCTAATTAAATATAATTTAATTAATTAATTAAAGAGTTTAATTGATTAATTAAATAGGTTTGGTTTGCAGTTAGATTGCAAAGTCCCTAGCATGACTTGAAACCAAATCTAGATTATTGGATGTATATAGTATAAGTTAAATTTATATTTAAAGTGTTTAAATATGAATTTAATTAATAAGAAATTAATTAATAGAGATTAATTAATTAATTTATGTTTGATATAAATTAATTAGAAGCAGAGAAATAATTATTTTGGGTTAAGAACTCAAAATTAAGGCACAGGGGCATTTTGGTCATTTTGTAGTGTGACACGTGGCACCATGAGTGTTAGTAGTATGCCCTAGAGCATATCATTTAGTATGTATCTTGTACATATTTTATTAATAAATGGCATTTCCACTTTTCTGTTTATATAATATATTTATGTGTAATAGAAAATGTCCATTGATATTTTGTTAGAAATATTATTCTTAAGTTGTTAAGAATATGAGTGACAATATTTCTAGCACAAAGTATCATAAATAGGTTCACAATCGAGGATACTTCATAATAAGGACATGACTTATCCAGAAAGATTGTATTCATGTTTGTTCCCAAGTTATTTATATGAGATATAAATAAGATGGAATGGTGAGTCTCATGCCATATAACAAACATGATAGGCACTTATAAATGATAAGTAGGCCGAACCAGTGACACTTATGACAAGCACATGGAGTTTACTCTTGTCAATGTTTTGTCATAAATCATATCAGTGTATATAATCTTTAGACCTGAGATAGCACAGTTATCTTGTACATAGGTAGTTTGAGTTTGATACTGCTTTCATACTTGTACTGTGTATGGGTATATGGGCATGTGTTGGCTCCTACTAGTTATATATGGAGGTAGGCGTTGATCAAGATGGAATCTGTTCCTCTAAGTAAATAGAGATAAAATCCTATGTTCATTTAATTGTTCTTGATGTTTCAAGTTCCTGGCCAGGACAGATAGATTTATTCAGAAAAGAGTTTATGATGAGAAAATCTTTTTAATCAAGAACTGGAATTAAAAGAGAACATAATATTCATAGCAAATGGAGTTTGACATAAACCATGACTCCAGCTTGAGTTGGGATTTTATAACATAGAGATTCTAGTGCATGGTAACATATGATTATAGGTTCATTTAAGGTAAACCTTATTACTAATTGGGTGGCCATGGCATGCTATGCTAGGTGTTAACCATGGTCTATGAGGTTCATAAAATGATTTAGAGAAATCATTTATGGTAAGAAAGAGTTCTGATGATATTAAGAGTTGATATCATGTCTCATTGCCAATTAGTGATGAGCCTAGTAAGTCACACACATACACAAGTTATCACCTATTTAAATATGATTTAATTAATTAATTAAAGAGTTTAATTGATTAATTAAATAGGTTTGGTTTGCAATTAGATTGCAAAGTCCCTAGCATGACTTGAAACCAAATCTAGATTATTGGATGTATAATATAAGTTAAATTTATATTTAAAGTGTTTAAATATGAATTTAATTAATGAGAAATTAATTAATAGAGATTAATTAATTAATTTATATTTGATATAAATTAATTAGAAGAAGAAAATTAAGACACAGGGGCATTTTGGTCATTTTGCAGTGTGACACGTGGCACCATGAGATGGTGACACATGGCATAACACATAAGCTTGCCAAATGTTTTTTTTTTATCATGTAAGATGATTAAAATCAAGATTAAATATAGGTTTGACACTTGGCACAATGTGATTGTGTCACTTAAACCTAGAGCTAATCAAAGGGTGACATGTGGCAAGGGTTTAATGTGTTAACCTAGCTATTTAAGTGTTGTTATGAGAAAATAAAACACAACCAGCAGCCACACTCCTTTGTCACGCCACTTTGAGGGTTTTTATCTCTTCTTCTTCATCTCTTATCAATTCAAAGAGATTAGCCATCAATCTCTTGAATTAAGAACACTAGAAATTGCTTCTAGTGTCCTGTTTACATCTTTAATCTCTTAAAAGGCAGAACTTGATTTTCTAATTAGTAGAAAAAGCTTTAGAAGCTATTCAAGGGCTGCCATAGGTGTTCTTGGTGTGGACAAGCTAGAGGGACAACATCTGGTGTCCTGAAGACGAATCTCAAAGGCGCAGACACGCTGCAGTGCATCAAGAGGTTAGTGTAATCGTTCTTGATTTAATCTAGGGTTCTAAAATTAATCTGATTAATTTTAAAATCTTAAATGGCAAATATAGATCCAAAAACATATTAAAAGAGTTTTAATATGTTGTTTATCATTGAAATCAAATAGATAAAAATAAATCTTGCATGATGCATGTGACCCTAGGTGAAAATTTTTGAATTCAATGGTATAAACTTGTGTTTTTCACGCTTCCATTCCTTCAATTGGTATCAGAGCCACTATATTTGCCATTTAGATTGTTGATTATATGACTTAATTGTGTGTTTGATCATGAGATCAAAAGTTCATTGCTGGTTGCAAAGCAAGTTGGCGGCATACTTGAAAAAATACCATCAATGGTGCGCATGGTTTGGCTTCCATGGGTGGTTTAAGGTTTGGCTTTTAATTCTGCAATTGTTGTATGATCTAAGGCCTATTCTTCGACTAATTAAAGTGTTTAATTAGTAGTTTTATCACACAATTAAATTATGATTCAAATCAGAATTTTAAAAATTGTTTGAATGTGATTCAAATCTGAATTTTAAAAGTTGTTTGAATCTGATTCAAATCTGAATTTTTAAAGTTGTTTGAATCATATTTAAATCTGATTTTTTAAAATTGATTGAATAAAATTCAGATCTGATTTTTTAAAAAATGTTTGAATGTGATTCAAATCTGATTTTCTAAAAAATGTTTGAATGTGATTCAAATCTGAATTTTTGAAGTTTTTTGAATGTGATTCAAATCTGAATTTTTAAATTTGTTTGAATGAGATTCAAATCTGAATTTTTAAATTTATTTGAATCATATTCAAATCTGGATTTTTAAGTTGAATATGAGATATTCAATTTAATTTAAGTATGTATGTTTTATTTAATTATTAAATAGTGATATGCATGATGGATGATCATGGACTATAAAACACCAATGTGATTGGATTTATTACTTTTATGCTTCTTTGGGATTGTAAATTAATTAATTTATTTTATTTTTTTTTTGGCATGTATTATCAAGTTTGTAATAATTTTTGGGTTGTAATTTCATTTATTTAAGTTCTTGTAAATTCGCCTTGGTACCCCAAGGATTACTATGTAATATTGGATTGCAAGAAGTTCAAGGAGGTCAAGAGCATTGGTGGGACTAGTGGGAGGAATTCAATATCAAGTGTTGATTATGTACTCCTTCAGCAACTCTTGTAAAATGAATGAATGAAATGCACCTAGGAATGCCCTGATTCAATTCTTAGTGGCTCAGAATTGAATCCCTTAGAAAGTCCATGATCATACCATATTTACTGCTTATCCATGAATGCATGAGATGTGTGGGAATGTATGCAATTATATGATATATGCATGCTAAATGGATAATGTGCAAAGTGAGACCTTAATAGTAAATAGAATGACCATAAAATCTTCCAAACAAATGATTAAGTTGGAAATGCTATAATTAAAGTAATTATAACATAGGCCCTCCATTGGGGCAATTATTTTAAGAAATTTTAAATAGTTGCATAAGATGCAATTTATTTAAGAGATTTTCTTAAGAATAATTGTTAAGCATGAGATGTTGTAAATATGTAAATGGTTTAGTGGCCAATATTGGATGTACATGAGGACATTAAAATTATTTGCATAATTACTGGCTCAATGGGATCAACTTAACTAATGCAAGATAAGTCAATAATGGATGTACCTGAGATTTTGAGCATTAGGGGCTAGGTAAAGGATTGAACCTCACATGAGATGTGATGGGCAAAGAGTTGCTCACTTATAGTTTATTGTAATTCCAATAATGGATGTACCTGAGGATGATCAATAGAATTATAAGAATTCAATCACCCACTAGAAATCCATCCAACTAGGATTTCCGTTTTCTACTTTGGAAGTGTAGGATTTGCTAAGTTAGTTGGAGGACCAATTTGATTAAAAGACCATAATCATTTTGGTTAATTACAAGATACATTTACTAATTAATCTGGTTATTTTCTGCAGTTAATTTTCTGATAAAAATGAGCACAAAACAACCACCACCATCCAATATCCTTGCAAGCATACTTGATCACAATAGGTTGACAGGACCTAATCATGCGATTGGCTAAGAAATTTGAAACTTGTCCTGAACCTTGAACATATAGGATATGTTCTAGATTCAAATGTTCCTGGTCCCTTACCTCCAGAGGCCACACAAGAGGAACATGAAACTTTGGACAAATGGAAGGAGCATGATATGAGAGCTAAGTGTTACATGCTTGCTTCCATGAGTAATGAGTTATAGAAGCAACATGAGAACATGCAGAGTGCGAGTGAGATCCTACTTCACCTACAAGAGTTGTATGGTGAGCACAGCAGGAATGCTAGGTATGAGATATCTAGACAGCTATTCCGTATGAGGAAGTCTGAGGGACAGATTGTTGGGGATCATGTCCACAAGATGATTCAGATGATTGAGCAGTTGGAACATCTTGACTTTAATATGGATTTCCAACTACAGACGGATTTGATCCTTCAATCCCTTCCTGAGTCTTTTGGGAATTTTGTGACAAATTTCCATATGACTAGACAGGAATGCACCTTAGCTGGTTTACTCAACATGCTGGTTATTGCCCAAAAGAATATGCCGGGCAATAAAGGAAAAGAGGTAGCTTTGGTTGCATCTTCTTCTACTGGAAAGTCCAACAAGAAGAAGGGCAATAAGAAAAAGAAACCTCAGATTCCTGGTCCTTCTAAGAAAATAGCTAAACAGAAAAGGAAGACTAAAGCTGATGAAGGCAAAGGAAAGTGTTTCCACTGCCAACAGGAAAGTGTTTCCATTGCCAATAGGAAAGTGTTTCCATTGCCAGTAAGAAAGTGTTTCCACTGGCCAGAGTATAGCAATATAAATGAATGCAATGCCGTGGTGAAAACCAACTCAAGTTCAAAATATATTTGGCACTTAAGGTTATGTCATGTTGCAGAAGATAGGATTACAAAATTGGAGAAAATGGGAATTCTATCCTTATTGGACTCTGAGCCTACTACAACTTGTGAATCTTGCCTTCAGGGAAAAATGACTAGATCACCCTTTGTTGGACAGGGGTTAAGAGCTGAAAATATTTTGGAGCTAATACATAGTGATGTATGTGGTCCATTTAAAGAAATGGCTAGAGGGGGCTTTCATTATTTTATTACCTTTACTGATGATAAATCAAGGTTTGGGTATTTGTATTTGATGAAATACAAACATGAATCTTTTGAAAAGTTCAAAGAATTTAAATCTGAAGTAGAAAATCAAACAGGAAAGAATATTAAAGCTCTTCGATCAGATCGTGGAGGTGAATATTTGAGTACTGAATTTGATGAATACTTGAGAGAGCATGGCATTGTTTCTCGGTGACTCCTCCAGAACGCCATACGGTGAATGGTGTATCTGAAAGGAGAAATCGTACCCTATTGGATATGGTACGTAGTATGATGAGCTATCTTGATATGCCAATCTCCTTTTGGGATTTGCATTAGAATCGACTTTGTATATTCGAATAGGATTCCATCAAAATCAGTTTCTTCCACACCTTATGAGATAAGGCATGGAAGAAAACCAAGTCTTAAGCATGTTAAGATTTGGGGTTGTCCAGCTTATATCAAAAAGCTGAACACTGATAAATTGGAGACCAGATCAGAAAAAGGTCGATTTGTTGGATATCCAAAAGATAGTTTTGGATATTATTTTATTTGCCTACTTCACAAAAGTTGTGATAAGTAGAGATGCCACATTTCTTGAACAATAATTTGTCCAAGAAGGAGGCAAAGGAAGGTAAATAGAGTTAGAATTGGAGAATTCTGACCAACCAACAGATCAGATGGATATAGATCCATCTAGTCAACCTATACCCGTTGATGAAACATCTACAGCTGTTCCTCGTAGAACAACCAGGGTATCTCACCCACTAGTGAGATATGGTTTTCTTCATGAAGAAGAACAAGAGTTGTCTACTCATGAAGAAGTAGATCATGGAGATGATCCACTTACCTATGAAGAAGCTATATCAGATATAGACTCTTCAAAATGGATTGATGCTATGAAATCCGAGATTGATTCCATGTATAAGAATCAAGTTTGGGATCTTGTTGACCCACCTGAAGGTATTGTACCTATAAGGAACAAATGGGTTTTCAAGAAGAAAATTGGTTCTGATGGAAAGGTAGAGACCTATAAAGCAAGGCTAGTAGCGAAAGGGTTTCGCCAAAGGCAAGGAATCGACTATGAGGAGACTTTCTCGCCTGTTGCCATGCTTAAATCAATTAGGATTTTATTATCAATAGCTGCGTACTATGATTATGAGATTTGGCAGATCGATGTCAAAACAGCTTTTCTCAATGGATACATTGAAGAAAACATTTTCATGGAACAACCTAAGGGTTTTGAATCCCAAAATGGTTCCAAGGTATGCAAGCTAAAGCGATCCATTTGTGGGTTGAAACAAGCTTCGAGGAGTTGGAACATCCGTTTTGATGAAGCCATTAAATCCTTTGGTTTTATCAAAAATGAGGATGAGCCATGTGTATATAAGAAGGTTAGTGACAGTGCTATCATTTTCCTTGTCTTATATGTGGATGACATACTGTTGATGGGTAATGACACAGGTATGTTGACGACTATAAAGGTATGGTTGTCAAATACATTCTCCATGAAAGACTTAGGGGAGGCAACCTATATTCTTGGGATTCGCATCTATAGAGATAGAGCGAAACGAATAATTGGTTTATCCCAAAGTCTATACTTGGAAAAGGTGTTAAAGAGGTTTAACATGCTTGATTCCAAGAGAGGATTGTTACCAGTGAGACATGGTATCCATCTTTCTAAAGAGATGTCTCCAAAGACACCTGAAGAAAGAGATAAGATGGCCAGGATTCCATGTGCTTCGGCTATTGGAAGTTTAATGTATGCAATGTTGTGTACTAAATTTGGATATCGCATATCTTTGTTAGTTTGACTAGCAGGTATCAATCCAATCCAGGTTTGGAACACTGGATAGCTGTCAAGAATATTCTTAAGTACTTGAGAAGAACTAAGGATTTATTCTTGATTTATGGAGGTGGAGACTTGCAATTGGATGGTTATACTGATTCTGATTTCCAATCAGATATCGATGATAGAAAGTCTACCTCTGGATATGTGTTCATTTGTAATGGAGGTGCGATCGGTTGGAAGAGTTCCAAGCGAGCATGACCGCAGATTCCACTACTGGTCGAGTATATTCTTTGCATCGAATCTTTGCAAAGGAAGCTATTTGGATTAAAAGTTCGTGAGAACTTACAATGAGTTCCTTCCATTGAGTCGGGTTCCATTACACTATGACAACAATGGAGTAGTCATCTGAGCTAAGGAACTAAGGTCTCACCCAAAATCCAAACACATAGAAATGCACTACCACATTATCGTGAGATATAGTTGGGCAAGCGATTTAGCCATGCAGAAAATAGCATCGGTGAAAATCCGGTGATCCATTCACTAAGCCTATGTCACAGACTCAGTTAGACCGACATCTTGAGAAGATAGGTCTAAGATATTGTAATGAATAGCTCTAGTGCTAGTGGGAGATTGTTAGTAGTATGCCCTAGAGCATATCATTTAGTATGTATCTTGTACATATTTTATTAATAAATGGCATTTCCACTTTTACATTTATATAATATATTTATGTGTAATAGAAAAGGTCCATTGATATTTTGCTAGAAATATTATTCTTAAGATGTTAAGAATATGAGTGACAATATTTCTAGCACAAAGTATCATAAATAGGTTCACAATCGAGGATACTTCATAATAAGGACATGACTTATCCGTAAAGATTGTATTCATGTTTGTTCCCAAGTTATTTATATGAGATATAAATAAGATGGAATGGTGAGTCTCATGCCATATAACAAACATGATAGGCACTTATAAATGATAAGTAGGCCGAACCAGTGATACTTATGACAAGCACATGGAGTTTACTCTTGTCAATGTTTTGTCATAAATCATATCAGTGCATATAATCTTTAGACCTGAGATAGCAGATTATCTTGTACATAGGTAGTTTGAGTTTGATACTGCTTTCATACTTGTACTGTGTATGGGTATATGGGCATGTGTTGGCTCCTACTAGTTATATATGGAGGTAGGTGTTGATCAAGATGGAATATGTTCCTCTAAGTAAATAGAGATAAAATCCTATGTTCATTTAATTGTTCTTGATGTTTCAAGTTCTGGCAGACAGATAGATTTATTCGAAAAGAGTTTACGATGAGAAAATCTTTTAATCAAGAATGGAATTCAAAGAGAACATAATATTCATAGCAAATGGAGTTTGACATAAACCATGACTCCAGCTTGAGTTGGGATTTTGTAACAGAGAGATTCTAGTGCATGGTAACATATGATTATAGGTTCATTTAAGGTAAACCTTATTACTAATTGGGTGGCCATGGCATGCTATGCTAGGTGTTAACCATGGTCTATGAGGTTCATAAAATGATTTAGAGAAATCATTTATGGTAAGAAAGAGTTCTAATGATATTAAGAGTTGATATCATGTCTTATTGCCAATTAGTGATGAGCCTAGTAAGTCACACACATACACAAGTTATCACCTATTTAAATATGATTTAATTAATTAATTAAAGAGTTTAATTGATTAATTAAATAGGTTTGGTTTGCAATTAGATTGCAAAGTCTCTAGCATGACTTGAAATCAAATCTAGATTATTGGATGTATAATATAAGTTAAATTTATATTTAAAGTGTTTAAATATGAATTTAATTAATGAGAAATTAATTAATAGAGATTAAATAATTTTTTATATTTGATATAAATTAATTAGAAGAAGAAAATTAAGACACAGGGGCATTTTGGTCATTTTGCAGTGTGACACGTGGCACCATGAGATGGTGACACATGGCATAACACATAAGCTTGCCAAATGTTTTTTTTTTTAATCATGTAAGATGATTAAAATCAAGATTAAATATAGGTTTGACACTTGGCACAATGTGATTGTGTCACTTAAACCTAGAGCTAATCAAATGGTGACATGTGGCAAGGTTTTAATGTGTTAACCTAGCTATTTAAGTGTTGTTATGAGAAAATAAAACACAACCAGCAGCCACACTCCTTTGTCACGCCACTTTGAGGGTTTTTATCTCTTCTTCTTCATCTCTTATCAATTCAAAGAGATTAGCCATCAATCTCTTGAATTAAGAACACTAGAAATTGTTTCTAGTGTCCTGTTTACATTTTTAATCTCTTAAAAGCAGAACTTCATTTTCTAATTAATAGAAAAAGCTTTAGAAGCTATTCAAGGGCTGCCATAGGTGTTCTTGGTGTGGACAAGCTAGAGGGACAACATCTGGTGTCCTGAAGACGAATCTCAAAGGCGCAGACATTTGCGATTGCATCAAGAGGTTAGTGTAATCGTTCTTGATTTAATCTAGGGTTCTAAAATTAATCTGATTAATTTTAAAATCTTAAATGGAAAATATAGATCCAAAAATATATTAAAAGAGTTTTAATATGTTGTTTATCATTGAAATCAAATAGATAAAAATAAATCTTGCATGATGCATGTGACCCTAAGTGAAAATTTTTGAATTCAATGGTATAAACTTGTGTTTTTCACGCTTCCGTTCCTTCAATGAGATGGTGACATATGGCATTACACATAAGCATGCCAAATGTCTTTTAATGTAAGATAATTAAAATTAAGATTAAATATAGGTTTGACACTTGGCACAATGTGATTGGGTCAATTAAACCTAGAACCAATCAGAGGGTGATATGTGGTAAGGGTTTAATGTGTTAACCTAGCTATATAAGTGTTGTTATGAAGAGAAAAAAACACAACCAGCAGCCACTCCTCCTTTGTCACTCCTTTTTGAAGCTCTCCCTCTCTTCCTCTTCATCTCTCATGAATTCAAAGAGATTAGCCATAAATCTCTTGAATTAAAAATACTAAAAATTATTTCTAGTGTCTTGTTTGCATCTCTAATCTCTTAGAAGGCAGAACTTGAATTTCTAATTAATAGAAAAAGCTTTAGAAGCTATTCAAGGGCTGCCATAGGTGTTCTTGGTGTGGACAAGCTAGAGGGGCAACATTTGGTGTCCTGAAGACAAATCTCAAAGGCGCAAATACGCTGCAGTGCATCAAGAGGTTAGTGTAATCGTTCTTGATTTAATCTAGGGTTCAAAAATTAATCTGATTAATTTTAAAATCTTAAATGACAAATACAGATCCAAAAACATATTAAAAGAGTTTTAATATGTTGTTTATCATTGAAATCAAATAGATAAAAATAAATCTTGCATGATGCATGTGACCCTAGGTAAAACTTTTTGAATTCAACGGTATAAACTTGTGTTTTTCACGCTTTCGTTCCTTCAATTGGTATTAGAGCCACTATATTTGCCATTTAGATTGTTGATTATATGATTTAATTGTGTGTTTTGATCATGAGATGATTTATCCATTGCTAGTTGCAATGGAGGTGTGGCGGTATGCTTGAAAAACACCATCAATGGTGTGCATGGTTTGGCTTCCATGGGTGGTTCAAGGTTTGGCTTTTAATTTAGCAATTGTTGTATGATCTAAGGCCTATTCTTTGACTAATTAAAGTGTTTAATTAGTAGTTTTAATCACACAATTAAATTATGATTCAAATCAGAAATTTAAAAATTATTTGAATGTGATTCAAATCTGAATTTTAAAAGTTGTTTGAATGTGATTCAAATCTGAATTTTTAAAGTTGTTTGAATCATTTTCAAATTTGAATTTTTAAAGTAGATTGAATAATATTCAGATCTGATTTTTTAAAAAATGTTTGAATGGATTCAAATCTGATTTTTTAAGAAATGTTTGAATGTGATTCAAATCTGAATTTTTAAATTTATTTGAATCATATTTAAATCTGGATTTTTAAGTTGAATATGAGATATTCAATTTAATTTAAGTATGTATATTTTATTTAATTTTTAAATAGTGATATGCATGATGGATGATCATGGACTATAAAAGACCAATGTGATTGGATTTATTTCTTTTATGTTTCTTTGGGATTGTAAATTAATTAATTTATTTTAATTTATTTTGGGCATGTATTATTAAGTTTGTAATAATTTTTGGGTTGTAATTTCATTTATTTAAGTTCTTGTAAATTCGCCTTGGTATGCCAAGGATTGCTATGTAATATTGGATTGCAAGAAGTTCAAGGAGATCAAGAGCATTGGTGGGACTAGTGGGAGGAATTCAAGATCAAGTGTTGATTATGTACTCCTTCAGCAACCCTTGTAAAATGAATGAATGAAATGCACCTAGGAATGCCCTGATTCAATTCTTGGTAGCTCAGAATTGAATCCCTTAGAAAGTCCATGATCATACCATATTTACTGCTTATCCATGAATGCATGAGATGTATGGGAATGTATGCAATTATATGATATATGCATGCTAAATGGATAATGTGCAAAGTGAGACCTTAATAGTAATTAGGATGACTATAAAATCTTCCAAACAAATGATTAAGTTGGAAATGCTATAATTATAGTAATTATAACATGGGCCTTCCATTGGGGCAATTATTTTAAGAAATTTTAAATAGTTGCATAAGATGCAATTAATTTAAGAGATTTTCTTAAGAATAATTGTTAAGCATGAGATGTTGTAAATATGTAAATGGTTTGATGCCCAACATTGGATGTACCTGAGGACATTAAAATTATTTGCATAATTACTGGCTCAATGGGATCAACTTAACTAATGCGAGATAAGTCAATAATGGATGTGCCTGAGATTTTGAGCATTAAGGGCTGGGTAAAGGATTGAGCCTCACATGAGATATGATGGGCAAGGAGTTGCTCACTTATAGTTTATTGTAATTCCAATAATGGATGTACTTGAGGATGATCAATAGAATTATAAGAATTCAATCACCCACTAGAAATCCATCCAACTAGGATTTCTGTTTTCTAATTTGGAAGTGTAGGATTCGCTAAGTTAGTGGAAGAACCAATTTGATTAAAAAAACATAATCATTTTGGTTAATTACTTGATATATTTACTAATTAATCTAGTTATTTTTTGCAGTTAATTTTCTGATAATAATGAGCACAGAACAACCACTACCATCCAATGTCCTTGCAAGCATACTTGATCGCAATAGGTTGACAGGACCTAATCTCTCTGATTGGCTAAGAAATTTGAAAATTGTCCTGAACCTTGAACATATAGGATATGTTCTAGATTCAAATGTTCCTGGTCCTTTACCTCTAGAGGCCACACAAAAGGAACATGAAACTTTGGACAAGTGGAAGGAGCATGATATTAGAGCTAAGTGTTACATGCTTGCTTCCATGAGTAATGAGTTACAGAAGCAGCATGAGAACATGTTGAGTGCGAATGAGATCCTCCTTCACCTACAAGAGTTGTATGGTGAGCGCAGTAGGAATACTAGGTATGAGATATCTAGACAACTATTCCATATGAGGATATATGAGGGACAAAATGTTGGGAATCGTGTCCACAAGATGATTCGGCTAATTGAGCAGTTAGAACATCTTGACTTCAACATGGATTTCCAACTACAGACGAATTTGATCCTTCACTCCCTTCCTGAGTCTTTTGGGAATTTTTTGACAAATTTTCATATGACTCAATAGGAATGCACCTTAGCTGGTTTACTCAACATGCTGGTTATTGCCCAAAAGAATATGTCGGGCAATAAGGAAAAGAGGTAGCTTTGATTGCATCTTCTTCTGCTGGAAAGTCCAACAAGAAGAAGGGCAATAAGAAAAAGAAAACTCAGATTCCTGGTCCTTCCAAGAAAATAGCTAAACAAAAAAGGAAGACTAAAGTTGATGGAGGCAAAGGAAAGTGTTTCCATTGCCAAAAGGATGGGCACTGGAAAAGGAACTGCCCAGAGTATCTTGCTTCTCTGAAGGACAAGAAGGATACACCTTCGAAAGGCATGTCCATATCTTGTTATTTAGATTATGATGATACTTATAGTTCATCTACAGCTTGGGTTTTAGATACTAGTGCCAGTTCTTACATTTCTAATGATATGCAGGAACTAGCAAATAGTAGCAGCTTGCGTTCTCAAGATGTTAGAGTCCGAATTGGCAATAGCTCAACTGTTGAAGCTTTAGCCATATGATCTAAATCTTTTTATATGTTTGGACATGGTTTGTGTTTGGATAATATTTTATATGACCTGATACTTTTAAGAACATCATTTCTATATCTAGTTTGACTAGAAATGGCTATGAATTTCTATTCACAGATGATGTTTGCAATATTTATTTTGGTAATAAATATGTTAGTTCAGGTTATATGAATGATGGTCTTTATTATTTGGATAATAATGACAAACACAAATTGAATGCATGTGATCTAAAAGAATGCAATGCCATAGTGAAAACCAACTCAAGTTCAAAATATATTTGGCACTTAAGGTTATGTCACGTTGCATAAGATAGGTTTGCAAAACTGGAGAAAATGGGGATTCTATCCTCATTGGGCTTTGAGCCTGCTCCAACTTGTGAATCTTACCTTTAGGGAAAAATGACTAGATCACCATTTGTTGGACAAGGGCTAAGGGCTAAAAATATTTTGGAGCTAATACATAGTGATGTATGTGGTCCATTTAAGGAAATGGCGAGAGGCGGTTTTCATTACTTTATTACCTTTACTGATGATAAATCAAGGTTTGGGTATTTGTATTTGATGGAATACAAACATGAATCTTTTGAAAAGTTCAAAGAATTTAAATCTGAATTATAAAATCAAACAGGAAAGAGTATTAAAGCTCTACGATGAAATCGTGAAGGTGAATATTTGAGTACTAAATTTGATGAATACTTGAGAGAGCACGACATTGTTTCCCAGTTGACTCCTCCATGAACGCCACAACTAAATGGTGTATCTGAAAAGAGAAATCGTATCTTATTGGATATGGTACGTAGTATGATGAGCTATACTGATATGCCAATCTCCTTTTGGGGATTTGCATTAGAATTAGCTTTGTATATTCTGAATAGGATTCCATCAAAATCAGTTTCTTCCACACCTTATGAGATATGGCATGGAAGAAAGCCAAGTCTTAAGCATGTTAAGATTTGGGTTGTCCAGCTTATGTCAAAAAGCTGAACATTGGTAAATTGGAAACCAGATCAGAAAAAGGTCGACTTGTTGGATATCCAAAAGATAGTTTTCGATATTATTTTTATTTGCCTACTTCACAAAAGGTTGTGATAAGTAGAGATGCCACATTTCTTGAACAACAGTTTGTTCAAGAAGGTGGCAAAGGAAGGCAAATAGAGTTGGAATTGGAGAATTCTGACCAACCAACAGATCAGATGGATATAGATCCATCTATCAACCTACACCCATTGATGAAACATCTACAGCTGTTCCTCGTAGAACAACCAGGGTATCTCACCCACCAGTGAGATAGGGTTTCCTTCATGAAGAAGAACAAGAGTTGTCTACTCATGAAGAATTAGATCCTGGAGATGATCCACTTACCTATGAAGAAGCTATATCAGATATAGACTCTTCAAAATGGATTGATGCTATGAGATCTGAAATTGATTCCATCTATAAGAATCAAGTTTAGGATCTTGTTGACCCACCTGAAGGTATTGTACCTATAGGGAACAAATGGGTTTTCAAGAAGAAAATTGGTTCTGATGGAAAGGTAGAGACCTATAAGGCAAGGCTAGTAGCGAAAGGATTTCGCCAAAGGCAAGGAATCGACTATGAGACTTTCTCGCCTGTTGTCATACTTAAATCAATTAGGATTCTATTAGCAATAGCTGCATACTCTGATTATGAGATTTGGCAAATGGGTGTCAAAACAGCTTTTCTCAATGGATACATTGAAGAAAACATTTTCATGGAACAACCTAGGGGTTTTGAATCCTAAGATGGTTCTAAGGTATGCAAGCTAAAGCGATCCATTTATGGGTTGAAACAAGCTTCGAGGAGTTGGAACATCCGTTTTGATAAAGCAATTAAATCCTTTGGTTTTATAAAAAATGAGGATGAGCCATGTGTATATAAGAAAGTTAGTGATAGTGCTATCACTTTCCTTTTCTTATATGTGGATGACATATTGTTGATGGGTAATGGCACAGGTATGTTGACAACTATAAAGATATGGTTGTCAAATACATTCTCCATGAAAGACTTAGGGGAGGCAACCTATATTCTTGGGATTCGCATCTATAGAGATAGAGCGAAAAGAATAATTGGTTTATCCCAAAGTCTATACTTGGAAAAGGTGTTAAAGAGGTTTAACATACTTGATTCCAAGAGAGGATTATTACCAGTGAGACATGGTATCCATCTTTCTAAAGAGATGTCTCCAAAGACACCTGAAGAAAGAGATAAAATAGCCAGGATTCCATATGCTTCGGTTATTGGAAGTTTAATGTATGCAATGTTGTGTACTAGGCCGGATATCGCATATGCTGCTAGTTTGACTAGCAGGTATCAATCCAATCCAGTTTTGGAACACTGGATAGCTGTCAAGAATATCCTTAAGTACTTGACAAGAACTAAGGATTTATTCTTGATCTATGGAGGTGGAGACTTGCAATTGGATGGTTATACTGATTCTGATTTCCAATCAGATATCGATGATAGAAAGTCTATATCTGGATATGTGTTCATTTGTAATGGAGGTGCAGTCAGTTGGAAGAGTTCCAAACAGAGCATGACTGCAGATTCCACTACAGAGGCTGAGCATATTGCTGCATCAGATGCTGCAAAGGAAGCTGTTTGGATAAAGAAGTTAGTGACAAAACTTGCAATAGTTCCTTCCATTGAGTCAGCAGTTCCACTACACTGGGACAACAATGGAGCAGTCATACAGGCCAAGGAACCAAGTCCTCACCAACAATCCAAACACATAAAAAGGCGCTACAACTTTATCAGAGAAATAGTTGGGCGAGGCGATGTAGCCATGCAAAAAATAGCATCAGCTGAAAATCCAGCTGATCTATTCACTAAGCCTATGTCACAGACTCAGCTAGACCGACATCTTGAGAAGATAGGTCTAAGATATTGTAATGAACAGCTCTAGTGCTAGTGGGAGATTGTTAGTAGTATGCCCTAGAGCATATCATTTAGTATGTATCTTGTATATATTTTTATTAATAAAAGGCTTTTTCACTTTTCCGTTTACATAATATATTTATGAGTAATAGAAAAGGTCCATTGATATTTTGTTAGAAATAATATTCTTAAGTTGTTAAGAATATGAGTGACATTATTTCTAGCATAAAGTATCATAAATAGGTTCACAATCGAGGATACTTCATAATAAGGACATGAATTATCCAGAAAGAATGTATTCATGTTTGTTCCCAAGTTATTTATATGAGATATAAATAAGATGGAATGATGAGTCTCATGCCATATGACAAACATGATAGGTGCTTATAAATGAAAAGTAGGTCGAACCAGTGACACTTATGACAAGCACATGGAGTTTACTCTTGTCAATGTTTTGTCATAAATCATATCAGTGCATATAATCTTTAGACCTGAGATAGCACAGTTATCTTATATATAGGTAGTTTGAGTTTGATACTGCTTTCATACTTGTACGTTTTATGGGTATATGGGCATGTGTTAGCTCCGACTAGTTATATATGGAGATAGGTGTTGATCAAGATGGAATCTGTTCCTCTAAGTAAAAAGAGTTAAAATCCTATGTTCATTTAATTGTTCTTAATGTTTTAAGTTCCTAGCCAGGACAGATGGATTTAATCAGAAAAGAGTTTCTGATGAGAAAATCTTTTTAATCAAGAACTGGAATTAAAAGAGAACATAATATACATAGCAAATGTAGTTTGACATAAACCATGACTCCAGCTTGAGTTGGGATTTTATAACACAGAGATTCCAGTGCATGGTAACATATGATTATAGGTTCATTTAAGGTAAACCTTATTACTAGTTGGGTGGCCATGGCATGCTATGCTAGGTGCTAATCATGGTCTATGAGGTGCATAAAATGATTTAGAGAAATCATTTATGATAAGAAAGAGTTCTGATGATATTAAGAGTTGATATCATATCTCATTGCCAATTGGTGATGAGCCTAGTAAGTCATACACATACACAAGTTATCACCTAATTAAATATGATTTAATTAATTAATTAAAGAGTTTGATTGATTAATTGAATAGATTTGGTTTGCAATTAGATTGCAAAGTCCCTAGCATGACTTGAAACCAAATTTAGATTATTGGATGTATAGTATAAGTTAAATTTATATTTAAAGTGTTTAAATATGAATTTAATTAATGAGAAATTAATTAATAGAGATTAATTAATTAATTTATATTTCATATAAATTAATTAGAAGAAGAGAAATAATTATTTTGGGTTAAGAACTCAAAATTAAGGCACAGGGGCATTTTGGTCATTTCGTAGTGTGACACATGGCACCATGAGATGTTGACACATGGCATTACACGTAAGCTTGCCAAATGTCTTTTAATCTTGTAAGATGATTAAAATTAAGATTAAATATAGGTTTGACACTTGGCAAAATGTGATTGGGTCAATTAAACCTATAACCAATCAGAGGGTGACATGTGGCAAGGGTTTAATGTGTTAACCTAGCTATATAAGTGTTGTTTTGAAGAGAAAAAAACACAACCAGCAGCCACTCCTCCTTTGTCACGCCATTTTGAAGCTCTCCTCTCTTTCTCTTCATCTCTCATCAATTCAAAGAGATTAGCCATCATTCTCTTGAATTAAAAATACTAAAAATTGTTTGTAGTGTCCTGTTTACATCTCTAATCTCTTAAAAGGCAGAACTTCAATTTCTAATTAATAAAAAAAGCTTTAGAAGCTGTTCAAAGGCTACCATAGGTGTTCTTGGTGTGAACAAGCTAGAGGGACAACATTTGGTGTCCTGAAGACAAATCTCAAAGGCGCATATACGCTGCAGTGCATCAAGATGTTAGTGTAATCGTTCTTGATTTAATCTAGGGTTCTAAAATTAATTTGATTAATTTTAAAATCTTAAATGGCAAATACAGATTGAAAAACGTATTAAAAGAGTTTTAATATGTTGTTTATCATTGAAATCAAATAGATAAAAATAAATCTTGCATGATGCATGTGACCCTAGGTGAAAATTTTTGAATTCAATGGTATAAACTTGTGTTTTTCACGCTTCTGTTCCTTTATGGTGAGCACAGGGGGAATGCTAAGTATGAGATATCTAAAACGCTGATCCGCATGAGGATGTCTGAGGGACAAAATTTTGGGGATCATGTCCAATAGATGATTCGGCTGATTAAGCAACTGGAACATCTTGACTTCAACATGGATTTCCGATTGTAGACGGATTTGATCCTTCAGTCCCTTCCTGAGTCTTTTGGGAATTTTGTAACAAATTTCCATATGACTAAACAGGAATGCACCTTGGCTAGTTTACTCAATATGCTGGTTATTACACAAAAGAATAAGCCAGGCAATAAAGGAAAAGAGGTAGCTTTGATTGCATCTTCTTCTACTGGAAAGTCCAACAAGAAGAAGGGCAATAAGAAAAAGAAATCTCAGATTCCTGGTCATTCCAAGAAAATAGCTAAATAGAAAGGGAAGACTAAAGCTGATGGAGGCAAAGGAAAGTGTTTCCACCGCGGAAGGATGGGCCTTTGGAAAAGAAAGCGCAGTATCTTGCTTTTCTGAAAGACAAGAAGGATACACCTTCGGAAGGTATGTCCATATCTTGTTATTTAGATTCTGATGATACTCATTGTCCATCTGCAGCTTGGGATTTAGATACTGGTGCCAGTTGTCACATTTCTTATGATATGCAGGAACTAGCAAATAGTAGCAACTTGCATTCTCGAGATGTTAGAGTCTGGATTGGCAATGGCTCAACTGTTGAAGCTTTAGCCATAGGATCTAAATCCTTTTACATGTTTGGACATGTTATGTGTTTGGATAATATTTTATATGTACCCGATGCATTTAAGAACATCATTTCTATATCTTGTTTGACTAGAAATGGCTATGAACTTTAGTTCACAGATGATGTTTGTAATATTTATTTATTATCCAAATAATAAAGACCATCATTCATATAACCCGAACCAACATATTTATTTTGAAAATAAATATGTTGGTTCGGGTTATATGAATGATGGTCTTTATTATTTGGATACTAATAACAAACACAAAATGAATGCAAGTGATCTAAATGAATGCAATGCCATGGTGAAAATCAACTCAAGTTCAAAATATATTTGGCACTTAAGGTTATGTCATGTTGCACAAGATAGGATTGTAAAACTAGAGAAAATGGGGATTCTATACTCATTGGGCTCTGAGCTTACTCCAACTTATGAATCTTGCCTTTAGAGCAAAATGACTAGAACACCCTTTATAGGACAAGGGCTAAGAGCTAAAAATATTTTAGAGCTAATACATAGTGATGTATGTAGTCCATTTAAAGAAATGGCTAGAAGTGGTTTTCATTACTTTATTATCTTTACTGATGATCAATCAAGGTTTGGGTATTTGTATTTGATGAAATACAAATATGAATCCTTTGAAAAGTTCAAAGAATTGAAATCTGAAGTAGAAAATCAAATAGTAAAGAGTATTAAAGCTCTTCGATCAGATCGTGGAGGTGAATACTTGGGTACTGAATTTGATGAATACTGGAGAACGACATTGTTTCCTAGCTGACTCCTCCAAGAATACCACAGCTGAATGGTGTATCTGATAGGAGAAATCGTACCTTATTGGATATGGTACATAGTATGATGAGCTATAATGATATGCTAATCTCCTTTTGGGGATTTGCATTTGAATCAGCTTTGCAAATTCTAAATAGGATTCCATCAAAATCAGTATCTTCCACACCTTATGTGATATGGCATGGAAGAAAACCAACTCTTAAGCATGTTAAGATTTGGGGTTGTCCAGCTTATATCAAAAAGCTGAACACCGATAAATTGAAAACTAGGTCAAAAAAGGGTTGATTTGTTGGATATCCAAAAGATAGTTTTGGATTTTATTTTTATTTGCCTACATCCCAAAAGGTTGTGGTAAGTAGTGATGCCACATTTTTTGAACAATAGTTTGTTCAAGAAGGAGGCAAAGGAAGGAAAATAGAGTTAGAATTGGAGAATTCTAACGAACCAACAGATCAGATGGATATAGATCCATCTAGTCAACCTACACCTATTAATGAAACATCTACAGCTGTTCCTCGTAGCACAACTAGGGTATCTCACCCACCAGTGAGATATGGTTTCCTTCATGAAAAAGAATAACAGTTGTCTACTCATGAAGAAATTGATCATGGAGATGATCCGCTTACCTATGAAGAAGCTATATCAGATATAAACTCTTCAAAATGGATTGATGCTATGAAATCCGAGATTGATTCCATGTATAAGAATCAAGTTTGGGATCTTGTTGACCCACCTGAAGGTATTGTACCTATAGGGAAAAAATGGGTTTTCAAGAAGAAAATTGGTTTTGATAGAAAGGTAGAGACCTATAAGGCAAGGCTAGTAGCGAAAGGGTTTGGCCAAAGGCAAGGAATCGACTGTAAGGAGACTTTATCGCCTGTTTCCATGCTTAAATCAATTAGGATTCTATTAGCAATAGCTGTATACTATGATTATGAGATTTGGCAGATGGATGTCAAAACAGCTTTTAGGGGTTTTAAATCCCAAGATGGTTCCAAAGTATGCAAGCTAAAGTGATCCATTTATGGGTTGAAACAAGCTTCGAGGAGTTGGAGCATCCGTCTTGATGAAGCCATTAAGTCATTTGGTTTTTTCAAAAATGAGGATGAGCCATGTGTATATAAAAAGGTTAGTGACAGTTGTCGCAAGGGGTTTTGCGGTCACCTGGACGAACACTCACCGAAGTGGGAAAAGTGAGGAGTCGCCACTTTAATTTTGAGGGAAATTAAAGAAAACCATTTGTGGAAGTAAATTAAAATAAAACCACTTCAAAAACAGAGATTCTAGGTTCGGGGTCCGTAAACGGGTGGGGAAGGTGTTAGGCACCCCACCTTGTCCCTCAATGAGGGTAAGCAGATTTAACTTCACGTCCTTTGTAAATTAGAATCGATAGTTAGGAGGGTTGAATGGAAATGTTAATCCTTTTGACAAAAGGAATATTTGATCTTTCACTAGTCCGGATTACCCAGATACATAAGTAAATGAGACAACCTTAGTGAGTGGCTGTTGCATATTGGTTTTATTTTAGGGATTATTGTGCACATAAATAATTCGATTTGAGAATCGGATAAGAACTCTCCTCCGAACTCTTTCATATATTCATTAAAGGTCTTGATTGAGAATCGGATAAGAACTCTTCTCCAATCTCTTTTAGATTATTTATTTAAATTTTAGATTGAGAACCGGATTAGAACTCTCCTCCGATCTTTTTTAAATATTTATTAAAATTTTAGTTTGAGAACCGGATAAGAACTCTCCTCCGATCTCCTTTTAAATATTTATTAAAATTTTAGATTGAGAATCGGATAAGAACTCTCCTTCGATCTCCTTTTAAATATTTATTAAAATTTTAGATTGAGAACCGGATAAGAACTCTCCTCCGATCTCCTTTTAAATATTTATTAAAATTTTAGATTGAGAACCGGATAAGAACTCTCCTCCGATCTCCTTTTAAATATTTATTAAAATTTAGATTGAGAACCGAATAAGAACTCTCCTCCAATCTCCTTTTAAATATTTATTAAAATTTAAATTGGGAACCGGATAAGAACTCTCCTCCGATCTCTTTTTATTTTAATAGGAGTCAGATAAGGACTTTTCCGATCTCTCGAAATTTGATTACAACTACACGTCACAAAAGCCTAGAACTAAGTTTTCTGGCATTCAAAGATGCCGGGGGTCGGAATTAGGCTTCTTTTAGCTCATTGGTACCTTGTGACTAGTCAGGGGATACCAAATTGAATTTTCCGAGCTTCCTATGTGGTTGTCTTACCAGTACCTCTTGATACCCGATCTATCCCATTTATTTATCTTAAGGTTCGGTTTTACCCTGCCTTGTGACGTCTTACTCAATTGTCTTTTGTGTTTTCTAGTGATTCGGCCTTACTATTTTCCCGACTCATTATTCAGACCTTTCATTATTTTAAAGAGACCCTTAAGATACAGTTACCTACATTTTATCCAACCACTTATACACTACTCGGGATTAGATGACTTACATTCAGGAATAACAAAGATTATAAAAAAGAATGGACTGGTCAACAAGGAAGTAAACTTGAGAATAACCTTCTTCGTGTTCTTTAGCGTAATATAAACTTGGAGAAAATTATATATATATATATATATATATATATATATATATATATATATATATATATATATATATATATATATATAAAACAAAGGAAATACGTAAAATAAGAACGAGCACTTAATAAAACAGTAATATGAGCACTCACCTGTAGGGAGTCGGATCTATTGAACTAACAACGGGATCACAGAACGTAATGGGGCCACGGGCTGGTAACCTGAAGACTAAGGTTCGCCTTGAAAGGAAGAATACCTTGCTAAAATGCAATCCGATCAAAATTATAACCGAGTATGAATGAAGTTGAGCTTGGACAACGGGAGTGGAAATAAAGATAACAAAGACAGAAAGTGAGAGTGTCACAGGATAATGAACGAATTGAGAATGGAGAGTTTCAGTATTCAGAAATCCCTTTGCAAAAAAATATTTCAGAAAACCGGTTTCAAAATTTTTTCTTATGAAAGCTCAAAAATAGCAGAGTAACGAGCTAAATTAAGTTTCAGAGTCCTTCCGCTATATTCACTATTCGTCCTCTTTTTGAACAGTTTTCATGCAGGTATTTATAGGAATCGGGTGCTTCCCCTAAAGGGTCAGGATCTATTTTGAGGAAGATGGAGGGTCAGGATTTCAAAGGACATGATCTGAGGCTCAAGAATTAAAGAGAATCAGAATGGACGGTCGAGATCCCCTTCAGAATATTTATCCTTTTCCTCTTCTAATTTGACGGTCACAAATTCTCTTGTCCAGGGCGATCCGAGGGCTAGGAGTGAAAGGCACTGGTCTTGTCGTCTTCTTCTTTGATCCAAGGGCTCCGAGCTCATCCTTACAAGTAAGACCAACGGTGGAGATTAGGATGTACAACACTGTCATAACATACTCTGGCACTTGTCAGTAATGCGAGTAATTCTGAGGTGTTCGGTGGGGATCTCATCTGCAACGCTTTAACTACCTCGGCTCTGATTATGACGACAGTTAGCGGAAGTTGTCTTATTCTCTTTGCTATCCGACCTCCTCTCCTTTCCGATCTTCCTAACACGCTCCTTTTCCGATCTTTCATGCCGGTCTACCTTCTACCGATCTTTATCACTCCGCTCTTCCCTTTTATTGGGTTCGGTCCAATCAAAGCATTTATTTCCTTCCATTCTCAAGGCGTCTGCTTCGTTCTCTGCTTGCAATAAATGCTCAAATTTTCCCTATATATACCTTCAACCGGGAAGACCTTCCTCATTTGACTTTCTCCCCTTTTCTCCTCATTTTTCCTGTTCTAGCTGCTCCAGCAACAATTCCCGCCATGGTGGCCACTTTTGATCCTTTCTCGATGGTCCGCTTTGTCCCTCTTCTGAAAGTTTATGATCCCGGTGATTGAAGAATCATGATGACCATATCTGATTACGGTGAGAGAATCGGACTAATTAACCGATCTGGATCGAGGACCTCGATCGTGCCGATCTCGAGTCGTTCGACCGATATAATCGACGAACCGATTTCGGGCGAGAAGATTGCTAATATTCCCCTTAACACTGTTGACTGCTCTTTGGCGTTCATCTGGCTCCTCACCACACTGGGTGTTCCGACAGCGGCTCGGTTTCGAGCGATAACTTTGATGACGACCTCTCTCATTCTCAAGAGAGTCATAGTCCCCCCAGCCGGTCTCTTGGTCAAACACATCTTTTGACTCAGCCACGAGACTAGGCTTTGACGTAGGCCTTTTAGATAGGATGTTCCACCGATCTCTAAAGATCGCCCTTATGATGTGATCAGACCTTTAATGTAATCCGATCTCTAGAGATCGCCCAAATGATGTAATTTGACTTTTTGGAAATAAAATTTGTTTTGTTAGTTATCACTTTATTATTATTGCATTGATTATTCTCCGATCTCAGAAGTATTTACCCAATATGACTCTTAATTTGAATGACCTTATCCGATCCGTAATTCAAAACACCTTAATCTGCCGCTCTATAATTAACCGATCTCTTTATGGAATCTTCGGAATATTCGTGAGACGTGTCAGAACAGCTGGCGAGTCCCGCTAACCGATGCACCGCCTAGAACATCGTGAGCATTAAATGCTCGGACGAGTATAAATAGGGGTGGGGTTAGCCAGTTGCTCCCTTATGTCATTTTCAGTTTTTTGCGAACAACTTCAAAATTCTCTCGTTTTCTCAAGTTCTTCTGACACCGATCAGACTCCGGTAAGGGTTTTGATCCTTCTTCTAGTTTAAATTCCTTGTTTCCTTTGAAAATGAGCGGCACCGAGGGTCAGAGAGCGGTAAGCCCCCCTTCCGTTCAGATCTCGTGGTCATCTGATGAAGTGGAGGTGATCGGACCAAGCGTGCGACATGAACCTTCTAGGGTCCCTGTTCCAGCTCGGGGGCAAGCAGCACTATCAAGGAATGTACCTTCTTCAGGGAGGGAGAATCTTCCCATGGACGAGTTGCCATCGGTCCTTCAAGAAACCGATCTGCAGTCGTTCAGCCAAGAGTATAACATTCAGCCTGATTCCTACAAGTTGATTAAGTGTCACGGCGATCTTCGTGCTGATGACTTCTTTGAGGGGAACAATATGATCATGGTCTACGAGGAACAGTTAAAAGCCAGTCTACGGTTCCCTCTGGATGACTTCTTTAAGGAAGTTTTAAAATATCACCAAGTGTGCATCGCCCAAGTTCACCCGAACTCGTGGCGGATCCTAGTAGCCTTCCGAGGCCTCTGCCGAGCTAAGGGACTCCGTCCTACAGCTAAGGTATTCGCCGAACTGCATAGGCTGACTCATCAAAAGGATGACGAGTATTGATTCTTCCAAGCGAAGCCCCATTGTGGACTTTTTACCGACCTACCTTCCTCCCTGAAGAATTGGAAGAACCGCTTCTTTATCCTGAGCAGCAAAATTCCGAACAGCTTTGAGGGCTTCCCCTGCAACTGGCTGCACCAGGGCCCCGTACTTTCGAAGCGCATCACCCTAAATAGGGAAGAGGGCCTAATGGTGATGGAGCTAAAGGATCAGGTGGGCAGAGAGAAGTTTTCTTGTTTGGATGCAGTAACTGCCGAACTGCATCACTGGACAATGGAATTGATCACTGGCGAAGATCGCGGGCTTCAGCTCTCTGACCTCAGCATCGGTATTTTTCTATATCTCAGATCTTTGGACCTTAGCGATTTCACTGACCACTTCTTTGTGCAGGTATGGCAAGCGACGAAGCCTCCAAGGAGAGCCGAAAGTGAAAAAGAGAGATCGCCCGGAAGGTACGAGAAATGAAGCGAGCTGAAGCCCTGCAGACACCCAGCCATGAGCCCGGGGAAAAACAAGGGGGCCCATCTCAACCTTCAGGGCAGCCAATACCCGAGGTAGAAGTGATCCGATCTCCTCCTCGCCAAGAAGAGCCACCTCCACCTCCTCCAGTCGCTTCTAGTACGGAAGGGGGTCCTTCCCAACCTACCCCAAGGACCCTCTCCCACGGTGCTCAAGTGCTGATCCATTCCTTGGAGAAGAACCGAACTGTTCAGGAGAATCCGGGTTTTGCTAAAGTTCTGGGGGCTTCTATCTGCCTTCGGGAGGATCGGGATAGGTTGTCCTCGGACAATCTCGATGACATCCTAACTCGATCCATGAGCCTGAATGTGGAGTGCTTGGTGAATCAGCACATCGTCCGAGAGAAGGCTCATCGCCTGGGTAAGGAGGTCGAGAAGATGGGTCATAAAATGACTTCCCTCCGATCCCAACTCTCATCCGCTCATAATTACATATCTGAAATTGAGGGGTGGATGAAGTTCTTCGAAGATAAGCTAGCCGAGCAAGCTCATGTTCTGGCCGAGCGAACTCGTGTCCTTGAAGAAGTTCAAGCGCTCCAGGCCGATGAAGTTGCTCACCTTACTGAGGAGCTCAAAGCGAAAGAAGAAGAGATAGTGACAAGGGAGGCCGGTGCTTATGTGAATGCTCACAGGGATCTCCTGGCCGAGCTCAAGAAGCGGTACCCCAAGGAGGACTTCTCTTGGATGGTAGATCTGGCTCCCCAAGACGAGGGTGAGGATAGCGAGGAGGAGGCTGAGGGTGAGAGAGGAAGTGAGCAAAATTTAGATCAGGCTGCGGGTGATCCTCCAGCCGAATGACTTGTACAAACTTTAATATGAAATGAAATTCCCTTTTGTTCAATGAATGGATGTGATCGAAAAATCTCGAAATTACTTATGCACTTGATTGTCTGAGCATATTAAAACAACTAAAGGTGATTATTAATCTAAGTGTAAGAGGTCAGAAAACGCAATAAGCATGAGATCGATAGGGAACTAACGCTAAATGGGACTTGATTAAAATTGGAAATTTGGCTTGATCACTTAAGATTGGGATCGCCATTAAACTGGATTGGGACCTTAACTTGTTTATTCCTAAACTTTTAAAAAGAAGAACTAGTGCTGGTTCAATTTCGTCTGACAAGAGAGATCGGGAATGTAATTGACTATTCAGGAGTTTTGAAAATTGGTTTGGGAGATCGGCAAGGCTTTAAATGACATGGGGACTTAGTATTGATTTGATTCCTTTTGAGGAGAGATCGAAAATGTGGTTGTTCGGTAAAGAGAGATTGGAAATGTAATTGGCTGGCAAAGGGAGATTTAGTGCTGGGGATCAGTTTCGAAATTTATTGATTTTGGGGATCGGCCAAAATATGGTGTCAACAACAGTGCTATCACTTTCCTTGTCTTATATGTGGATGATATTCTATTGATGGGTAATGACACAGGTATGTTAACGGGTAATGACACAGGTATGTTGACAACTATAAAGGTATGGTTGTCAAATACATTCTTCATGAAAGACTTGGGGGAGGCAACCTATATTCTTGGGATTCGCATCTATAAAGATGGAGCAAAAAGAATAATTGATTTATCCCAAAGTCTATACTTGGAAAAGGTGTTAAAGTGGTTTAACATGCTTGATTCCAAGAGAGGATTGTTACCAGTGAGACATGGTATCCACCTTTCTTAAGAGATGTCTCCAAAGACACCTGAGGAAAGAGATAAAATGGCTAGGATTCCATATGCTTTGGCTTTTGGAAGTTTGATGTATGCAATATTGTGCACTAGGCCGGATATCGTATATGCTATTAGTTTGACTAGCAAGTATCAATCCAATCTAGGTTTGGAACACTGGATAGCTGTCAAGAATATTCTTAAGAACTTGAGAAGAACTAAGGATTTATTCTTGATATATGGAGGTGGTGACTTGCAATTGGATGGTTATACTGATTCTGATTTCTAATCAGATATCGATAATAGAAAGTCTACCTCTGGGTATGTGTTCATTTGTAATGGAGGTATAGTCAGTTAGAAGAGTTTTAAACAGAGTACAACTGTAAATTCCACTACAAAGGCCGAGTATATTGCTACATCAGATGCTGCAAAAGAAGCTGTTTGGATATAAGAAACCCCAGTCTCACTAGAAATCCAAACACATAGAAAGGCACTACCACATTATCAGAGAAATAGTTGGATAAGGCGATGTATCCATGCATAAAATAACATCAGCTGAAAATCTAGCTGATCCATTCACTAGGCCTATGTCACAAGCTCAGTTAGACCGACATCTTGAGAAAATGGGTCTAAGGTATTGTAATGAATGACTCTAGTGCTAGTGGGAGATTATTAATAGTATGCCCTAGAGTATATCATTTAGTATGTATCTTGTACATGTTTAATTAATAAAAGGCATTTTCACTTTTTCATTTACATAATATATTTATGTGTAATAGAAAAGGTCCATTGATATTTTATTAGAAATTTTATTCTTAAGTTGTTAAGAATATGAGTGACAGTATTTCTAGCACAAAGTATCATAAATTGGTTCACAATCGAGGATACTTCACAATAAGGACATGACTTATCTAGAAAGATTGTAATCATGTTTGTTCCCAAGTTATTTATATGAGATGTAAATAAGATGGAATGGTGAGTCTCATGCCATATAACAAACATGATAGACACTTATACATAATAAGTAGGTCGAACCAGTGACATTTATGACAAGCACATGGAGTTTACTCTTGTCAATGCATTGTTATAAATCATATCAGTGAATATAATTTTCAGATCTGAGATAGTATAGTTATCTTATATATAGGTCATATTGCTTTCATACTTATGCTATGTATGGGTATATGGGCATATGTTGGCTCCTACTAGTTATATATGGAGGTCAGTGTTGAACAAGATGGAATCTGTTCCTCTAAGTAAATAGGGATAAAATCCTATGTTCATTTAATTCTTCTTGATATTTCAAGTTCCTGGCCAGGACAGATAGATTTGTTAAGAAAAGAGTTTCTAATGAGAAAATCTTTTTAATCAAGAACTGGAACTAAAAGAGAACATAATAGTCATAGCAAATGAAGTTTGACATAAACCACGACTCTAGCTCGAATTGGGATTTTGTAACAGAGAGATTCTAGTGCATAGTAACATATGATTTGTTAGTAGTATGCCCTAGAGCATATCATTTAGTATGTATCTTGTATATATTTTATTAATAAAAGGCATTTTCACTTTTCCGTTTACATAATATATTTATGTGTAATAGAAAAGGTCCATTGATATTTTGTTAGAAATATTATTCTTAAGTTGTTAAGAATATGAGTGACAATATTTCTAGCACAAAGTATCATAAACAGTTCACAATCGAGGATACTTCATAATAAGGACATGACTTATCGTAAAGATTGTATTCATGTTTGTTCCCAAGTTATTTATATGAGATATAAATAAGATGGAATGGTGAGTCTCATGCCATATAACAAACATGATAGGCACTTATAAATGATAAGTAGGTCGAACGGTGACACTTATGACAAGCACATGGAGTTTACTCTTGTCAATGTTTTGTCATAAATCATATTAGTGCATATAATCTTGAGACCTGAGATAGCACGGTTATCTTGTATATAGGTAGTTTGAGTTTGATACTGCTTTCATACTTGTACTATGTATGGGTATATGGGCATGTGTTGGCTCTTACTAGTTATATATGGAGATAGGTGTTGATCAAGATGGAATCTGTTCCTCTAAGTAAATAGAGATAAAATCCTATGTTCATTTAATTGTTCTTGATGTTTCAAGTTCTGGCAGACAGATAGATTTATTCGAAAGAGTTTACGATGAGAAAATCTTTTAATCAAGAACTGGAATTAAAAGAGAACATAATATTCATAGCAAATGGAGTTTGACATAAACCATGACTCCGGCTTGAGTTGGGATTTTGTAATGAGAGATTCTAGTGCATGGTAACATATGATTATAGGTTCATTTAAGGTAAACCTTATTACTAATTGGGTGGCCATGGCATGCTATGCTAGGTGTTAACCATGGTCTATGAGGTTCATAAAATGATTTAGAGAAATCATTTATGGTAAGAAAGAGTTCTAATGATATTAAGAGTTGATATCATGTCTCATTGCCAATTAGTGATGAGCCTAGTAAGTCACACACATACACAAGTTATCACCTAATTAAATATGATTTAATTAATTAATTAAAGAGTTTAATTGATTAATTAAATAGATTTGGTTTGCAATTAAATTGCAAAGTCCCTAGCATGACTTGAAACCAAATCTAGATTATTGGATGTGTAGTATAAATTAAATTTATATTTAAAGTGTTTAAATATGAATTTAATTGATGAGAAATTAATTAATAGAGATTAATTAATTAATTTATATTTGATATAAATTAATTAGAAGAAGAAAATAATTATTTTGGGTTAAGAACTCAAAATTAAGACACAGGGGCATTTTGGTCATTTCACAGTGTGACACGTGGCACCATGAGATGGTGACACATGGGATTACACATAAGCTTGCCAAATGTTTTTTAATCATGTAAGATGATTAAAATCAAGATTAAATGTAGGTTTGACACTTGGCACAATGTGATTGGGTCACTTAAACCTAGAGCTAATCAAAGGGTGACATGTGGCAAGGGTTTAATGTGTTAACCTAGCTATTTAAGTGTGGTTATGAAAAGAAAACATAACCAGCAGCCTCTCCTCTCAATTTTCACGCCACTTTGAGCCTCTCCAACTATTTCTCTTCATCTCTCATCAATTCAAAGAGATTAGCCATCAATCTCTTGAATTAAGAACACTAGAAATTGTTTCTAGTGTCCTGTTTACATCTCTAATCTCTTAAAAGGCAGAACTTGAATTTCTAATTAATAGAAAAGGCTTTAGAAGCTGTTCAAGGGCTGCCATAGGTGTTCTTGGTGTGGACAAGCTAGAGGGACAACATCTGGTGTCCTGAAGACAAATCTCAAAGCGCGAACATATGCGACACATCAAGAGGTTAGTGTAATCGTTCTTGATTTAATCTAGGGTTCTAAAATTAATGTGATTAATTTTAAAATTTTAAATGGCAAATACAGATCCAAAAACATATTAAAAGAGTTTTAATATGTTGTTTATCATTGAAATCAAATAGATAAAAATAAATCTTGCATGGTGCATGTGACCCTAGGTGAAAATTTTTGAATTCAATGGTATAATCTTGTGTTTTTCCTTCAATTGGTATCAGAGCCACTATATTTGCCATTTAGATTGTTGATTATATAATTTAATTGTGTGTTTTATCATGAGATCAAGAGATTCATTGCTGGTTGGATCATGAGATGTGGCGTTACACATGGTGAAGCCACCATTGGTGGCGGCAACAATGGTTCCATGGGTGGTTCAAGGTTTGGCTTTTAATTCTGCAATTGTTGTATGATCTAAGGCCTATTCTTTGACTAATTAAAGTGTTTAATTAGTTGTTTTAATCACACAATTAAATTATAATTCAAATCAGAATTTTAAAAAATGTTTGAATGTGATTCAAATCTGAATTTTAAAGGTTGTTTGAATGTGATTCAAATCTGA
Source organism: Hevea brasiliensis (assembly GCF_030052815.1). Classification (NCBI taxonomy): domain Eukaryota; kingdom Viridiplantae; phylum Streptophyta; class Magnoliopsida; order Malpighiales; family Euphorbiaceae; genus Hevea; species Hevea brasiliensis. The sequence continues at coordinate 39,156,922 of NC_079501.1, read as the reverse complement.
ATTTTTAAAGTTGTTTGAATCATATTTAAATCTGATTTTTTAAAATTGATTCAATAAAATTCAGATCTGATTTTTAAAAAAATATTTGAATGTGATTCAAATCTGATTTTTTAAAAAATGTTTGAATGTGATTCAAATCTGAATTTTGAAGTTGTTTGAATGTGATTCAAATCTGAATTTTTAAATTTGTTTGAATGAGATTCAAATCTGAATTTTTAAATTTATTTGAATCATATTCAAATCTGGATTTTTAAGTTGAATATGAGATATTCAATTTAATTTAAGTATGTATGTTTTATTTAATTGTTAAATAGTGATATGCATGATGGATGATCATGGACTATAAAAGACCAATGTGATTGGATTTATTTCTTTTATGTTTCTTTGGGATTGTAAATTAATTAATTAATTTTAATTTATTTTGGGCATGTATTATTAAGTTTGTAATAATATTTTGGGTTGTAATTTCATTTATTTAAGTTCTTGTAAATTCGCCTTGGTATGCCAAGGATTACTATGTAATATTGGATTGCAAGAAGTTCAAGGAGGTCAAGAGCATTGGTGGGACCAGTGGGAGGAATTCAATATCAAGTGTTGATTATGTACTCCTTCAGCAACTCTTGTAAAATGAATGAATGAAATGCACCTAGGAATGCCCTGATTCAATTCTTGGTGGCTCAGAATTGAATCCCTTAGAAAGTCCATGATCATACCATATTTACTGCTTATCCATGAATGCATGAGATGTATGGAAATGTATGCAATTATATGATATATGCATGCTAAATGGATAATGTACAAAGTGAGACCTTAATAGTAATTAGGATGGCTATAAAATCTTCCAAACAAATGATTAAGTTGGAAATGCTATAATTAAAGTAATTATAACATAAGCCCTCCATTGGGGCAATTATTTTAAGAAATTTTAAATAGTTGCATGAGATGCAATTAATTTAAGAGATTTTCTTAAGAATAATTGTTAAGCATGAGATGTTGTAAATATGTAAATGGTTTGGTGGCCAATATTGGATGTACCTGAGGACATTAAAATTATTTGCATAATTACTGGCTCAATGGGATCAACTTAACTAATGCAAGATAAGTCAATAATGGATGTACCTGAGATTTTGAGCATTAGGGGCTAGGTAAAGGATTGAACCTCACATGAGATGTGATGGGCAAGGAGTTGCTCACTTATAGTTTATTGTAATTCCAATAATGGATGTACCTGAGGATGATCAATAGAATTATAAGAATTCAATCACCCACTAGAAATCCATCCAACTAGGATTTCCGTTTTCTACTTTGGAAGTGTAGGATTCGCTAAGTTAGTGGGAGGACCAATTTGATTAAAAGACCATAATCATTTTGGTTAATTACATGATACATTTACTAATTAATCTGGTTATTTTCTCAGCTTAATTTTCTCGATAAAAATGAGCACAAAACAACCACCACCATCCAATATCCTTGCAAGCATACTTGATCACAACAGGTTGACAGGACCTAATCTGTCTGATTGGCTAAGAAATTTGAAACTTGTCCTGAACCTTGAACATATAGGATATATTCTAGATTCAAATGTTCCTGGTCCCTTACCTCCAAAGGCCACACAAGAGGAACATGAAACTTTGGACAAGTGGAAGGAGCATGTTATGAGAGCTAAGTGTTACATGCTTGCTTCCATGAGTAATGAGTTACAGAAGCAACATGAGAACATGCAGAGTGCGAGTGAGATCCTCCTTCACCTACAAGAGTTGTATGGTGAGCACAAAGAGAATGCTAGGTATGAGATATCTAGACAAACTATTCCGTATGAGGATGTCTAAGGGATGTAATGTTGGGGTTAATTTCCACATGATGATTCTTCTGTTTGAGCAGTTGGAACATCTTGACTTCAACATGGATTTCCAATTACAAACGGATTTGATCCTTCAGTCCCTTCCTGAGTCTTTTGGGAATTTTGTGACAAATTTCCATATGACTAAACAAGAATGCACCTTAGCTGGTTTACTCAACATGCTGGTTATTGCACAAAAGAATATGCCAGGCAATAAAGGAAAAGAGGTAGCTTTGGTTGCATCTTCTTCTGCTGGAAAGTCCAACAAGAAGAAGGGCAATATGAAAAAGAAACTTCAGATTCCTGGTCCTTCCAAGAAAATAGCTAAACAGAAAGGGAAGACCAAAGCTGACAAAGGCAAGGGAAAGTGTTTCCACTGCCAACAGGAAAGTGTTTCCATTGCTAACAGGAAAGTGTTTCCATTGCCAGTAAGAAAGTGTTTCCATTGGCCAGAGTATAGTAATCTAAATGAATGCAATGCCATGGTGAAAACCAACTCAAGTTCAAAATATATTTGGCACTTAAGGTTATGTCATGTTGCAGAAGATAGGATTGCAAAATTGGAGAAAATGGGGATTCTATCCTCATTGGGCTCTGAGCCTACTCCAACTTGTGAATCTTGCCTTCAAGGCAAAATGACTAGATCACCCTTTGTTGGACAAGGGCTAAGAGCTGAAAATATTTTGGAACTAATACATAGTGATGTATGTGGTCCGTTTAAAGAAATGGCTAGAGGGGTCTTTCATTATTTTATTACATTTACTGATGATAAATCAAGGTTTGGGTATTTGTATTTGATGAAATACAAACATGAATCCTTTGAAAAGTTTAAGGAATTTAAATCTGAAGTAGAAAATCAAACAGGAAAAAGTATTAAAGCTCTTCGATCAGATCGTGGAGGTGAATATTTGAGTACTGAATTTGATGAATACTTGAGAGAGCATGGCATTGTTTCTCAGCTGACTCCTCCAGGAACGCCATAACTAAATGGTGTATCTGAAAGGAGAAATTGTACCCTATTGGATATGGTACGTAGTATGATGAGCTATACTGATATGCCAATCTTCTTTTGGGGGTTTGCATTAGAATCAGCTTTGTATGTTCTGAATAGGATTCCATCAAAATCAGTTTCTTCCACACCTTATGAGATATGGCATGGAAGAAAACCAAGTCTTAAGCATGTTAAGATTTGGGGTTGTCCAGCTTATATCAAAAAGCTGAACACTGATAAATTGGAGACCAGATCAGAAAGAGGTCGATTTGTTGGATATCCAAAAAATAGATTTGGATATTATTTTTATTTGCCTACTTCACAAAAGGTTGTGATAAGTAGAGATGCCACATTTCTTGAACAACAGTTTGTTCAAGAAGGAGGCAAAGGAAGGCAAATAGAATTAGAATTGGAGAATTCTGACCAACCAACAGATCAGATGGATATAGATCCATCTAGTCAACCTATACTCATTGATGAAACATCTACAGCTGTTCCTCGTAGAACAACCAGTGTATCTCACCCACCAGTGAGATATGGTTTTCTTCATGAAGAAGAACAAGAGTTGTCTACTCATGAAGAAGTAGATCATGGAGATGATCCACTTACCTATGAAGAAGCTATATCAGATATAGACTCTTCAAAATGGATTGATGCTATGAAATCCGAGATTGATTCCATGTATAAGAATCAAGTTTGGGATCTTGTTGACCCACCTGAAGGTATTGTACCTATAGGGAACAAATGGGTTTTCAAGAAGAAAATTGGTTCTGATGGAAAGGTAGAGACCTATAAGGCAAGGCTAGTAGCGAAAGGGTTTCGCCAATGGCAAGGAATAGACTATGAGGAGACTTTCTCTTTGTTGCCATGCTTAAATCAATTAGGATTTTATTAGCAATAGTGCATACTATGATTATGAGATTTGGCGATGGATGTCAAAATGCCTTTTCTCAATGGATACATTGAAGAAAACATTTTCATGGAACAACCTAGGGATTTGAATCTCAAGATGGTTCCAAGGTATGCAAGCTAAAGCGATCCATTTATGGGTTGAAACAAGCTTCGAGGAGTTGGAACATCCGCTTTGATGAAGCCATTAAATCTTTTGGTTTTATCAAAAATGAGGATGAGCCATGTGTATATAAGAAGGTTAGTGATGCTATCACTTTCCTTGTCTTATATGTGGATGACATAATCGTTGATGGGTAATGATACGTATGTTGACGACTATAAAGGTATGGTTGTCAAATACATTCTCCATGAAAGACTTAGGGAGGCAACCTATATTCTTGGGATTCGCATCTATAGAGATAGAGCGAAAAGAATAATTGGTTTATCCCAAAGTCTATACTTGGAAAAGGTGTTAAAGAGGTTTAACATGCTTGATTCCAAGAGAGGATTGTTACCAGTGAGACATGGTATCCACCTTTCTAAAGAGATGTCTCCAAAGACACCAAGAAAGAGATAAGATGGCCAGATTCCATATGCTTCGCTATTGGAAGTTTAATGTATGCAATGTTGTGTACTAGGCCGATATCACATATGTCGTTAGTTTGACTAGCGGTATCAATCCAATCCAGTTTGGAACATCGATAGTCACAAGAATATCCTTAAGTACTTGAGAAGAACTAAGGATTTATTCTTGATTTATGGAGGTGGAGACTTGCAATTGGATGGTTATACCGATTTCGATTTCCAATCGATATCGATGATAGAAAGTCTACCTCTGGATATGTGTTCATTTGTAATGGAGGTACAAATACTTGGAAGAGTTCCAAACAGAGCACGATCGCAGATTCCACTCATCGAGGTCGAGTATATTGCCGCATCGATGTCGCAAAGAAGTCGCTTTGGATAAAGAAGTTCGTGATGTAACTTACAGAGTTCCTTCCATTGAGTCGCCAGCTCCATTACATCGTGACAACAATGGAGCATCATACAAAGCTAAGGAACTAAGGTCTCACCCAAAATCCAAACACATAGAAAGGCACTACCACATTATCGCATATAGTTGGGCAAAGGCGATATAGCCATGCAGAAAATAACATCACCAAAAATTCATGATCCATTCACTAAGCCTTTGTCACAAGCTCGCTAGACCGACATCTTGAGAAGATGGGTCTAAGGTATTGTAATGAATGGCTCTAGTGCTAGTGGGAGATTGTTAGTAGTATGCCCTAGAGCATATCATTTAGTATGTATCTTGTATATATTTTATTAATAAAAGGCATTTTCACTTTTCCGTTTACATAATATATTTATGTGTAATAGAAAAGGTCCATTGATATTTTGTTAGAAATATTATTCTTAAGTTGTTAAGAATATGAGTGACAATATTTCTAGCACAAAGTATCATAAACAGGTTCACAATCGAGGATACTTCATAATAAGGACATGACTTATCCGTAAAGATTGTATTCATGTTTGTTCCCAAGTTATTTATATGAGATATAAATAAGATGGAATGGTGAGTCTCATGCCATATAACAAACATGATAGGCACTTATAAATGATAAGTAGGCCGAACCAGTAACACTTATGACAAGCACATGGAGTTTACTCTTGTCAATGTTTTGTCATAAATCATATTAGTGCATATAATCTTTAGACCGAGACAAAGACGGTTATCTTGTATATAGGTAGTTTGAGTTTGATAACGCTTTCATACTTGTACTATGTATGGGTATATGGGCATGTGTTGGCTCTTACTAGTTATATATGGAGATAGGTGTTGATCAAGATGGAATCTGCCTCTAAGTAAATAGAGATAAAATAATAAGTTCATTAAATTGTTCTTGATCTATCAACTTCCAGACCAGGACAGATAGATATATTCATAAAAGAGTTTCTGATGAGAAAATCTTTTTAATCAAGAACTGGACTGAAAAGACAACATAATATTCATAGTAAATGGAGTTTGACATAAACCATGACTCAAATTTTGAGTTGGGATTTTGTAATGTAGAGATTCTAGTGCATGGTAACATATGATTATAGGTTCATTTAAGGTAAACCTTATTACTAATTGGGTGGCCATGGCATGCTATGCTAGGTGTTAACCATGGTCTATGAGGTTCATAAAATGATTTAGAGAAATCATTTATGGTAAGAAAGAGTTCTAATGATATTAAGAGTTGATATCATGTCTCATTGCCAATTAGTGATGAGCCTAGTAAGTCACACACATACACAAGTTATCACCTAATTAAATATGATTTAATTAATTAATTAAAGAGTTTAATTGATTAATTAAATAGATTTGGTTTGCAATTAAATTGCAAAGTCCCTAGCATGACTTGAAACCAAATCTAGATTATTGGATGTGTAGTATAAATTAAATTTATATTTAAAGTGTTTAAATATGAATTTAATTGATGAGAAATTAATTAATAGAGATTAATTAATTAATTTATATTTGATATAAATTAATTAGAAGAAGAAAATAATTATTTTGGGTTAAGAACTCAAAATTAAGACACAGGGGCATTTTGGTCATTTCACAGTGGGACACGTGGCACCATGAGATGGTGACACATGGGATTACACATAAGCTTGCCAAATGTTTTTTAATCATGTAAGATGATTAAAATCAAGATTAAATGTAGGTTTGACACTTGGCACAATGTGATTGGGTCACTTAAACCTAGAGCTAATCAAAGGGTGACATGTGGCAAGGGTTTAATGTGTTAACCTAGCTATTTAAGTGTGGTTATGAAAAGAAAACATAACCAGCAGCCTCTCCTCTCAATTGTCACGCCACTTTGAGCCTCTCCAACTATTTCTCTTCATCTCTCATCAATTCAAAGAGATTAGCCATCAATCTCTTGAATTAAGAACACTAGAAATTGTTTCTAGTGTCCTGTTTACATCTCTAATCTCTTAAAAGGCAGAACTTGAATTTCTAATTAATAGAAAAGGCTTTAGAAGCTGTTCAAGGGCTGCCATAGGTGTTCTTGGTGTGGACAAGCTAGAGGGACAACATCTGGTGTCCTGAAGACAAATCTCAAAGGCGCAGACACGCTGCAGCACATCAAGAGGTTAGTGTAATCGTTCTTGATTTAATCTAGGGTTCTAAAATTAATGTGATTAATTTTAAAATTTTAAATGGCAAATACAGATCCAAAAACATATTAAAAGAGTTTTAATATGTTGTTTATCATTGAAATCAAATAGATAAAAATAAATCTTGCATGGTTCATGTGACCCTAGGTGAAAATTTTTGAATTCAATGGTATAATCTTGTGTTTTTCGCGCTTCCGTTCCTTCATGATTATAGGTTCATTTAAGGTAAACCTTATTACTAATTGGGTGGCCATGGCATGCTATGCTAGGTGTTAACCATGGTCTATAAGGTGCATAAAATGATTTAGAGAAATCATTTATGGTAAGAAAGAGTTCTGATGATATTAAGAGTTGATATCATGTCTCATTGCCAATTAGTGATGAGCCTAGTATGTCACACACATACACAAGTAATCACCAAATTAAATATAATATAATTGATTAATTAATTAAAGAGTTTAATTGATTAATTAAATAGGTTTGATTTGCAATTAGATTGCAAAGTCTCTAGCATAGCTTGAAACCAAATCTAGGTTATTGGTTGTATAGTATAAGTTAAATTTATATTTAAAGTATTTAAATATGAATTTAATTAATGAGAAATTAATTAATAAAGATTAATTAATTAATTTATATTTGATATAAATTGATTAGAAGAAGAGAAATAATTATTTTGGGTTGAGAACTCAAAATTAAGACATAGGGATATTTTGGTCACTGCACAGGTGACATGTGGCACTATGAGATGGTGACACATGGCACTACATATAAGCTTGCCAAATGTCTTTTAATCACGTAAGATGATAAAAGTCAAGATTAAATATAGGTTTGACACTTGGCACAATGTGATTGGGTCAATTAAACCTAGAACCAATTAGAGGGTGACATGTGGCAAGGGTTTTAAGTGGTGACCTGGCTATAAAAGTGTAAGGGTGAAAGAACAAAAATATGAGCTGCCACTTACTCCTTGGTGCCGCCACCTAAAGAACACTCTCCCTTCTCTTATTCTTCATTTCTCATCAATTCAAAGAGATTAACAAACAATCTCTTGAATTAAAAATACTAAAAATTGTTTATAGTGTCCTGTTTATATTTGTAATTTCTCAAAAGGCAAAACTTGATTTTCTAATTCATAAAAAAAGCTTTAGAAGCTATTCAAAGGCTGCCATAGGTGATCTTTGTGTGGACAAGCTAGAGAGACAACATCTGGTGTCCTAAGATGCATCCCAAATGTGTCAAACACACTGCAGTGCATCAAAAGGTTAGTGCACTTGTTCTTGATCTAATATAGGGTTCTAACGAATTAATCTGATTAATTCTAAAATCTTAAATAGAAAATCTAGATCCAAAACATACTAAAAGAGTTTTAATATGCGGTTTATCAATGAAATCAAATAGATAAAAATGAATCTTGCATGATGCATGTGACCCTAGGTGAAAAATTTTTGAATTCAATAATATAAACTTGTGTTTTTCATGCTTCCGCTCCTTCACTATTTGCCTTCCTTTGCCTCTTTCTTGAACAAACTATTGTTCAAGAAATGTGGCATCTCTACTTACCACAACCTTTTGTGATGTAGACAAATAAAAATAATATCCAAAACTCTATTTTGGATATCTAACAAATCGACCCTTTTCTGATCTGGTTTCCAATTTATCAGTGTTCAGCTTTTTGATATAAGCTAAACAACCCCAAATCTTAATATGCTTAAGACCTGGTTTTCTTCCATTCCATATCTCATAAGGTGTGAAAGATACTAATTTTGATGGAATCCTATTTAGAATATATAAAGCTGATTCTAATGCAAATTCCCAAAAGGAGATTGGCATATCAGTATAGCTCATCATACTACGTACCATATCCAATAGGGTACGATTTTTCCTTTCAGATACGCCATTCAGTTGTGGTGTTCCTGGAGGAGTCAACTGGGAAACAATGCTATGGTCTTTCAAGTATTCATCAAATTCAGTACTCAAGTATTCACCTACACGACCTGATCGAAGAGCTTTAATACTTTTTCCTGTTTGATTTTCTACTTCAGATTTAAATTCTTTGAACTTTTGAAAGGATTGATGTTTGTATTTCATCAAATACAAATACCCAAACCTTGATTTATCATCAGTAAATGATGTTCTTAAAAGCATCAGGTGCATATTGTTATTAGTATGCCCTAGAGCACATCATTTAATATGTATCTTGTACTTATTTTTTTAATAAAAGGCAATTCCACTTTTCCATTTATATAATATATTTATGCATAATAGAAAAGGTCCATTGATATTTTGTTAGAAATTTTATTCGTAAGTTTTTAAGAATATGAGTGACAGTATTTCTAGTACAAAGTATCATAAATTGGTTCACAATCGAGGATACTTCACACAGGACATGACTTATCCAGAAAGATTGTAATCATATTTGTTTCCAAGGTATTTATGTGAGATATAAATAAGATAGAATGGTGAGTCTCATGCCATATAACAAACATGATAGGCACTTATACATGATAAATAGGCCGAACCAGTGACACTTATAACAAGCACATGGAGTTTACTCTTTTCAATGTATTGTTATAAATCATATTAGTGCATATAATCGTTAGACCTGAGATAGTACATTTATCTTATATATAGGTGGTTTGAGTTTGATATTGCTTTCATAGTTGTACTGTGTATGGGTATATGGGCATGTGTTAGCTCCTACTAGTTATATATGGAGGTAGGTGTTGATCAAGATTTAGTCTGTTACCCTAAGTAAATAGGGATAAAATCCTATGTTTATTTAATTATTCTTGATGTTTCAAGTTCCCAGCCAGGACAGATAGATTTAATCAGAAAAAAGTTTCTAATGAGAAAATTTTTTTTAATTTTAGTGTATATGTTTTATTTAATTGTTAAATAGTGATATGCATGATGGATGATCATTGACAATAAAAGACCAATGTGAGTGGATTTATTTCTTTTATGTTTCTTTGGGATGTAAATTAATTAATTTAATTTTAGAGGCATGTATTACAAAGGTTGTAATATTTTTTTATTGTAATTTCATTTATTTGATTCTTTTAAATTCGCCTTGGTATACCAAGGATTACTATGTAATTGGATTGTAAGAAGATCAAGGAGGTCAAGAGCATTGGTGGGACCAGTGGGAAGAATTCAAGATCAAGTATTGATTATGTACTCCCTCAACAACTCTTATAAAATGAATAAATGAAATGCACCTTGGAATGCCCTGATTCAATTCTTGGTGGCTCAGAATTGAATCCCTTAGAAAGTCCATGATCATACCATATTTATTGTTTATCCATGTATGCATGAGATGTATGGGAATGTATGCTAGTATATGATATATGCATGCTAATTGGATAATGTGCAAAGTGAGACCATAATAGTAATTAGGCCGACCACAAAATCTCCCAAACAAATAATTAAGTTGGAAATGGTATAATTAAAGGTAATTATATCATGGGCCCTCCATTGAGGTAATTATTTTAAGAAATTTTAAATACTTGCATATGATGCAATTAATTTAAGAGATTTTCTGAAGAATAATTGTTAATTAGGAGATGTTGTAAATATGTAAATGGTTTGGTGGCCAATAATGGATGTGCTTGAGGACATTAAAATTATTTGCATGTTTACTGGCTCAGTGGGATCAACTTAACTAATGCAAGATAAGTCAATAATGGATGTGCCTAAGATTTTAAGCATTAGAGGCTAGGTAAAGGATTGAACCTCACATGAGATGTGATGGGCAAGGAGTTGCTCACTTATAGTTTATTATAATTCCAATAATGGATGTGCCTGAGGATAATAAATAAGATTGTAAGAATTTAATCACCCACTAGAAATCCACCCAACTAGGATTTTCGTTTTCTACTTTGGAAGTGTAGGATTCACTAAGTTAGTGGGAGGACCAATTTGATTAAAAGACCATAATTATTTTGATTAAATACATTATACATTTACTAATTAATCTGGTTATTTTTTATAGTTAATTTTATGATAATAATAAGCACGCCACAACCACCACCATTCAATATCCTTGCGAGCATACTTGATCACAATAAGTTGACAGGACCTAATCTTTCTGATTGGCTAAGAAATGTAAAACTTGTCTTAAACTTAGAACGTATTGGATATGTTTTAGACTCTAATGTTCCTGGTCCCTTACCTCCAGAGGCCACTCAAGAGGAACATGAAACTTTGGACAAGTGGAAGGAGCATGATATGAGAGTCAAGTGTTACATGTTTGCTTCTATGAGTAATGAGTTACAGAAGCAGCATGAGAACATGCAGAGTGCAAGTGAGATCCTCCTTCACCTACAAGAGTTATATGGTAAACATAGCAGGAATGCCAGTTATGAGATATCTAGGCAACTATTTTGCATGAGGATGTCTGAGGGACAAAATGTTAGGGATCATGTCCATAAGATGATTCGGCTTATTGAGTAGCTAGAACATCTTCACTTTAACATGGATTTCCAATTGCATACGGATTTGATCCTTCAGTCCCTTCTTAAGTCATTTGGGAATTTTGTGATAAATTTCCATATGACTAAGCAGGAATATACTTTGGCTGGTTTACTTAACATGCTAGTTATTGCCCAAAAGAATATGCCAGGCAATATAGAGAAAGAGGTAGCTTTGATTGCATCTTCTTCTGCTGGAAAGTCCAACAAGAAGAAGGGCAATTAAAAGAAAAAAAAACCTCAAATTCCTGGTCCTTCCAAGAAGATAGTTAACAGAAAGGGAAGACCAAAGCTGATGGAGGCAAAGGAAAGTGTTTCCACTGGCAGAAGGATGGGCATAGGAATAGGAACTGCCCAGAGTATAGCAAGTAGTAGCAGCTTGCAGTAACGAGATATTAGACTCCGGGTTGGCAAAATCTCAACTGTTGAAGCTTTAGCCATAGGATCTAAATCTTTATACATGTGTGGACATGTTTTGCATTTAAATAAGGTTTTGCATGTACCTGATGCTTTTTAAGGACATAATTTCTATATCTAGTTTGACTAGAGATGGTTATGAATTTTAGTTTATAAATGATATTTGCAATATTTATTTTGGAAATAAATATGTTGGTTTGGGTTATATGCATGATCGACTTTATTATTTAGATAATAATGTTAAATGCAAATCTAATGAAAGCAATCTAAAAGAATGCAATGCCATGATGAAAATCAACTTAAGTTCAAAATATATTTGACACTTAAGGTTTGGTCATGTCATAGAAGATAGGATTGCAAAGATGGAGAAAATGAGGATTTTATCCTCATTGGGTTTTGGACCTACTCCAACTTGTGAATCCTGCCTTTAGGACAAAATGACTAGATCACCCTTTATTGGACAAGGGCTAAGAGCTGAAAAATATTTTGGAGCTAGTACATAGTGATGTATGTGGTCCATTTAGAGAAATGGCTAGAGGCGGTTTTCATTATTTTATTACCTTTACTGATGATAAATCAAGGTTTGGATATTTGTATTTGATGAAATACAAACATGAATCCTTTGAAAAGTTCAAAGAATTTAAGTCTGAAGTAAAAAAATCAAACAGGAAAAAGTATTAAAGCTCTTCGATCAGATCGTGGAGGTGAATACTTGAGCATTGAATTTGATGAATACTTCAAAGAGCATGGCATTGTTTCCCAGCTGACTCCTCCAGGAACACCACAGCTGAATGATGTATCAGAAAAAGGAGAAATCGTACCTTATTGGATATAGTAAGTAGTATGATGAACTATACTGATATGCCAATCTATTTTTGGGGATTTGCATTAGAATTAGCTTTTCATATTTTGAATAGGATTCCATCAAAATCAGTATCTTCCACACTTTATGAGATATGGCATGGAAGAAAATCAAGTCTTAAGCATGTTAAGATTTGGGATTATCCAGCTTATATCAAAAAGCTGAACACTGATAAATTGGGAACCAGATCAGAAAAAAGTCAATTTATTGGATATCTAAAAGATAGTTTTGGATATTATTTTTATTTGCCTACATCACAAAAGGTTGTGGTAAGTAGAGATGCCACATTTCTTAAACAACATTTTATTCAAGAAGGAGGCAAATGAAGGCAAATAGAGTTAGAATTGGAGAATTCTAACCAACCAATAGATCAGATGGATATAGATCCATCTAGTCAACCTACACCAATTGATGAAACATCTACAGCTATTCCTCGCAGATCAACCAGGATATCTCGCCTACCAGTGAGATATGGTTTCCTTCATGAAGATGAACAAGAGTTGTTTACTCATAAAGAAGTAGATCATGGAGATGATCCACTTACCTATGAAGAAGCTATATCAGATATAGACTCTTCAAAATGGATTGATGCTATGAAATCCAAAATTGATTCCATGTCAAAGAGTCAAGTTTGGGATCTTGTTGACCCACCTGAAGGTATTGTACCTATAGGAAATAAATGGGTTTTCAAGAAGAAAATTGGTTCTGATAGAAAGGTAGAGACCTACAAAGCAAGGCTAGCAGTGAAAAGGTTTCGCCAAAGCTAAGAAATCGACTATGAGGAGACTTTCTCGCCTGTTGCCATGCTTAAATCAATGAGGATTCTATTAGCAATAGCTGCATACTATGATTATGAGATTTTCTCAATTGATACATACTAGGAACAACCTAGGGGTTTTGAATCTTAAGATAGTTCCAAAGTGCGCAAGCTAAAGCGACCCATTTATGGGTTAAAACAAGCTTCGAGGAGTTGAAACATCTATTTTGATGAAGCCATTAAGTCATTTGGTTTTATCAATAATGAGGATGAGCCATGTGTGTATAAGAAGTTTAGTGATAGTGCTGTCACTTTCCTTGTCTTATATGTGGATGATATTCTATTGATAGGTAATGACACAGGTATGTTGACAACTGTAAAGGTATGGTTGTCAAATACATTCTCCATGAAAGACTTAGGGGAGGCAACCTATATTCTTGGGATTCGCATCTATAGAGATAGAGCAAATAGAATAATTGGTTTACCTCAAAGTCTATACTTGGAATAAGTGTTAAAAAGGTTTAACATGCTTGACTCCAAGAGAGGATTGTTTTCAGTGAGACATGGTATCCACCTGTCTAAAGAGATATCTCTAAAGACACCTAAAGAAAGAGATAAAATGGCCAGGATTCTATATGCTTCGGCTATTGGAAGTTTGATGTATGCAATATTATGTACTAGGCCGGATATAGCATATGCTGTTAGTTTGACTAGCAGGTGTCAATCAAATCCAGGTTCGGAACACTGGATAATTGTCAAGAATATCCTTAAGTACTTGAGAGGAACTAAGGATTTATTCTTGATTTATGGAGGTGGTGACTTGCAATTAGATGGTTACACTGATTCTGATTGTCAATCAGATATCGATGATAGAAAGTCTACCTTTGGATTTGTGTTCATTTGTAATGGAAGTAAAGTTAGTTAGAAGAGTTCCAAACAGAGTATGACTGCTGATTCCACTATAGAGGCCGAGTACATTGCTGCATTAGATGTTGCAAAAGAGGCTATTTGGATATAAGGAACCTCGATCTCACCAGAAATCCCAACACATAGAAAAACGCTATCACATTGTCAGAGAGATAGTTGGGCGAGGCGATGTAGCCTTGCAAAAAATAACATCAGCTAAAAATACAGCTGATCCATTCACTAAGGCTATGTCATAAGCTCAGTTAGACTGACATCTTGAGAAGATGGGTCTAAGATATTGTAATGAATAGCTCTAGTTCCAGTGGGAGATTGTTAGTAGTATGCCCTAGAGCATATCATTTAGTATGTATCTTGTACTTATTTTATTAATAAAAGGCAATTCCACTTTTTCGTTTATATAATATATTTATATGTAATAAAAAAGGTCCATTGATATTTTGTTAGAAATTCTATTCTTAAGTTGTTAAGAATATAAGTGACAGTATTTCTAGCACAAAGTATCATAAATTGGTTCACAATCGAGAATACTTCACATAGGACATGACTTATCCAGAAAGATTGTAATCATGTTTGTTCCTAAGGTATTTATATGAGATATAAATAAGATGGAATGGTGATTCTCATGCCATATAACAAACATGATAGGCACTTATACATGATAAGTAGGCCGAACCAGTGACACTTATGATAAGCACATGGAGTTTACTCTTATCAATGTATTGTCATAAATCATATCAATGCATATAATCTTTAGACCTAAGATAGCACAGTTATCTTGTATATAGGTGGTTTGAGTTTGATACTGCTTTTATAGTTGTACTGTGTATGGGTATATGGGCATGTGTGGCTTCTACTAGTTATATATGGAGGTAGGTGTTGATCAAGATGGAATCTGTCACTCTAAGTAAATAGGGATAAAATCCTATGTTCATTTAGTTATTCTTGATATTTCAAGTTCTTGGCCAGGACAAATAGATTTAATCAGAAAAGTGTTTCTGATTAGTAAAATCTTTTTAATCAAGAATTAGAATTAAAAGAGAACATAATATTCATAGCAAATGGAGTTTGACATAAACCATGACTCCAGCTCAAATTGAGATTTAGTAACAGAGAGATTCTAGTGCATGGTAACATATGATAAAAGGTTCATTTAAGGTATTCCTTATTACTCTGCCACCCAGTAGCCATGGTATGCTATGCTAGGTGTTAACCATGCTCTATGAGGTGCCTAAAATGATTTAGAGAAATCATTCATGGTAAGAAAGAGTTATGATGATATTAAGAGTTAATATCATATCTCATTACCAATTAGTGATGAGCCTAGTGAGTCACACACATACACAAGTAATCACCAAGTTAAATGAGATTTAATTAATTAGTTAAAGAGTTTAATTAGTTAATTAAATAGGTTTGGTTTGCAATTAGATTGCAAAGTCCCTAGCATGGCTTGAAATCAAATCTAGGTTATTGGATGTATAGTATAAGTTAAATTTATATTTAAAGTGTTTAAATATAAATTTAATTATGAAAAATTAATTAATAGAGATTAATTAATTAATTTATATTTGATATAAATTGATTAGAAGAGGAGAAATAATTATTTTGGGTTAAGAACTCAAAAATACAACACAAGAGTAATTTGGTCATTTCACAGGGTGACATCTGGCACCATGAGACGGTAACACATGGCATCAGATAAGCTTACGATTTGTCTTCCAATCATGTAAAATGATCAAAGTTAAGTTTAAATCTATCTTTGACACTTGGCTTAATGTGATTATGTCAATTAAATTTCTGAGCCAATTAGAATATGACATGTGGCAAGGGTTTTAAATGATGACCTAATTATATAATGTGTTATTATGAAAGAGTAAAAGAATAATCTGCTATTCTCTCATATGTGCTGCTACCTTTGAGCGTCTCTTCCTCTCTTCTTCTTCATCTCTCATCAATTCAAAAAGAATTGCCAATATTCTTGTGAATTAAAATTGCTAGAAATCGTTTCCAGTGTCCTGTATACATCTACAACCTCTCTAAAGGCAAATCCCTATTTTCTAATTAGTTAACAAGGCTTTAGAAGCTGTTCAAGGGGCTACCATTGGTGATCTCGGTGTGGACAAGCTAGTGGGACAACATCTGGGATCCTAGGTGCTTCATAAAGGAACCAAACACAACTATAGTGCATCAAAAGGTTAGTGCACATGTTCTTGATTTAATCTAGTATTCTAATAAATTAATCTATTAATTATAAAATCTTAAATGGCAAACATAGATCCAAATACATATTAAAAGAGTTTTAATATGCAATTGAACATTGAAAACAATAGGTAAAAATTGAATCTTGCATGATGCATGAGACCCTAGAAGAAAATTTTTGAATTCAATGTTCTAATCTAATAATTTTTATGCTTCTGCTCCTTCGCATATAAAATATTATTCAAACACAAAAACATGTCTAGACATGTAAAAAGATTTAGATCCTATGGCTAAAGCCTCAACAGTTGAGCCATCGCCAATTCGGAGTCTAACATCTCGAGAACGCAAGCTGTTATTATTTGCTAGTTCCTGCATATCATAAGAAATGTGAGAACTGGCACCAGTATCTAAAACCCAAGCTGTAGATGAACTATGAGCATCATCAACATCTAAATAATAAGATACAAACATACATTCTGAAGGTGTATCCTTCTTGTCCTTCAGAGAAGCAAGATACTCTGGGCTGTTCCTTTTCCAGTGCCCATATTTCTGGCAGTGGAAACACTTTCCTTTGCCTCCATCAGCTTTGGTCTTCCCTTTTTGTTTAGCTATCATTTTGGAAGGACCAGAATTTTGAGGTTTCTTTTTCTTATTGCCCTTCTTCTTGTTGGACTTTCTAGCAGAAGAAGATGTAATCAAAGCTACCTATTTTCCTTTATTGCTCGGCATATTCTTTTGGGCAATAACCAGCATGTTAAGTAAACCAGCCAAGGTGTATTCCTACTTAGTCATATGGGAATTTGTCACAAAATTTCCAAATGACTCAGGTAGGGACTGAAGGATCAAATCCGTCTGCAGTTGAAATTCCATGTTAAAGTCAAGATGTTCCAGTTGCTATATAAGCCAAATCATCTCGTGGACATAATCCCCAACATTCTATCACTCAGACATCCTCATTCGAAATAACTGCCTAGATATCTCATACTTTGCATTCTTGCTATGTACACCATATAACTCTTGTAGTTGAAGGAGGATCTCACTTGCACTCTGCATGTTCTCATGCTGGTTCTGTAACTCATTACTCATAGAAGCAAGCATGTAACACTTGGCTCTCATATCATACTCCTTTCACTTGTCCCAAGTTTCATGTTCCTCTTGAGTGGCCTCTGAAGGTAAGGGACCAGGAACCTGTGAGTCTAGAACATATCCTTTATGTTCAATGTTTAGGACAAGTTTCAAATTTCTAAGCCACTAAGAAAGATTAGGTCCTGTTAACCTATTGTGATCAAGTATGCTCGCAAGGATATTGGATGGTGGTGGTTGTGGTGTGCTCATTATTATCAAAAAATTAATTACAGAAAATAACTAGATTAATTAGTAAATGTATTATGTATTTAACCAAAATTATTATGGTCTTTTAATCAAATTGGTCCTCCCACTAACTTAGTGAATCCTACACTTCCAAAGTAGAAAACAAAAATCCTAGTTGGATGGATTTCTAGTAGGTGATTGAATTGTTATAATCTTATTGATCATCCTCAGGCACATCCATTATTGGAATTACAATAAACTATAAGTGAGCAACTCCTTGCCCATCACATCTCATGTGAGGTTCAATCCTTTTACCTAGCCCCTAATGCTCAAAATCTCAGGCACATCAATTATTGAATTATCTTGCATTAGTTAAGTTGATCCCATTGAGCCAGTAAACATGTAAATAATTTTAATGTCGTCAAACACATCCAATATTGGCCACCAAACCATTTACATATTCACAACATCTCATGCTTAACAATTACTCTTAAGAAAATCTCTTAAATTAATTGCATCATATGCAAGTATTTAAAATTTCTTAAAATAATTGCCTCAATGGAGGGGCCATGATATAATTACCTCTAATTATACCATTTCCGACTTAATCATTTATTTGGAAGATTTTGTGATCGGCCTAATTACTATTATGGTCTCACTTTGCACATTATCTAATTAGTATGAATATATCATATACTTGCATACATTCCCATACATCTCATGCATTCATGGATAAACATATAAATATGGTATGATCATGGTCTTTCTATGGGTTTCAATTATGAGCCACGAAAAATTGAATCAGGGGATTCCTAGGTGCACTTCATTCATTTATTTTACAAGAGTTATTGAAGGAGTACATAATCAACACTTGATCTTGAATTCTTTCTACTAGTCCCACCAATGCTCTTGACCTCCTTCATCTTCTTGCAATCCAATTACATAGTAATGTAACACCCCTAAGTTCGATAGTGAGTTCTACTGTTCCTATGACCAGTGTTATCCGAATAGCTAGAATGCCTAGAACTACACTTCGATATGAGTGAGGAGACAAAAAATAATGAAATACAAAGAAAATACAAGAAAAACAAAGGAAAAGTAATAGCAAAGAAATGTAACCAAGTTAAGCGAGTCGAGAACCCTAGCGATGGGTGACCGCACCGGGAAGTCACGGCGTGGACCGTTGACTAGCCCTGGACTGCGGGGAACCCTGGAAAATATTTTTAGGGCTTAAAGAGACATCAATTGAAGTATAAATACCATTAGAAATATTAAATAAAAAAATTAAATAATTAGTACAAAGAAAAGTGAGAAATCGAAAAACAGACAAAACCCGGTGTTACCGAAAAATCGGGAATGCAACCCGACAAGGGTATTGTGGTCATTTGACATCCCGAGATGTCTTTTGACCTAAATTTCCATTGAAAATACATGATATTATATTTGGAAAATGTCATGAAAAATTAAATTAGGGGTGCCTAATGTAAATAGCCAAAAGTGGAATATAATTTGAGTAATTAGCACTTAAACATATAATATAATTAAAAATGGGTGAGTGGAGCACTATGGGGATTAAATAAACACTAAGTGGGCAGGTTACTTCCACTCACACTTCATCTTCAACCTTTCAAAACCACCATGCCGAAATGAAACCCATCCAAACCTCCATAGCCGAAACTTGAGAGAGCTTCATAACCTCCTCCATTCCACATCCAAACACCAAAGTCATTTCACTAATCTTGATCCCCACCTCATGAGGAAGAAGTATATACTAAATTTAAGGGAGTTTGGTGAAGATTTAACAAGCCTCATCAATAGGTAAGTTTGTATTTTTTATTGTTGTTTTGTTAAAGTTTGTAAGGATGTTATGGGTGTTTGATTTATGGAGAAATTTTTGAGGTTTGATGTTTAAAGGGGGAAGTGTACTTTTGGTAGCCATGGAAACACCTTGAAGACAGTTTATTTTTGCTTATAAATGGTGAATTAAAGGATTGATTAAATATATATTGTGTAGGAAATTATTTGGGTGATGTATACTTAGTATATGTGAATGTGTATTGAAATTTGAATGCTTGGAAATTATGGGAATGTAATGCATGAAATGGCAGCCTGGTTTGGTGAACCATAAGGATGTTATTTCATGTTTATATTATAGAATATTAATGTTGAATTGTGTTGGTTATTATGGCAGTTTGGGTATGTGTGTGATGGTGTGAAGTTGGACATGTAAAAGTGTTATGGCTAGGTGATTGAATTGTTGTAAATTGGGTTTGAAAAATTCTGTACTTTATGGTGTACATTGAATGTAATTGTAAGCTGCCAAAATGACCTATAATATGTTGTGAATTATGTTTAGGTTATGGTACAACCAGAATTGGCTTGAATGTTGAGTTTGGTAAGTGTTAAAAGTGATCCTTGATGTATATGAAAGAAATGCAATAGGGCAGTTTGTGTTTTGGGCCCAGAACTTTAAGTGTGTGGCTCCAATTGGTTTGAAACCAATTGGAGGTGAAACTAGGCACAAAATGTGCTAACTTTTATGAAGGAAGCATGCCAAAATTCTGCTTGTAAAGTAACTTGAAAAATGACCAAATCCGGATTAAGTGCAAATAAGGCCTGAAAATTGACCATTTGGGCAGCAGTTAGTGTTTAGGCCATAACTCACTCAAAATAGGTCCAATTGACCTGAAATTTTGACCATGAATAGATAAGACCCATATCTACAAGTATTATGAAGACACCAAAACCCAGAAATGACCATAAGCACGTCAAACAGCTTGCACAAGTTCGGGTCCAAAAACTAGCCGAACCAAAATTGACCTAAAATGACCTAAAGTGACCAATTTTGATGCATTTTGACCAGCAATAGTAAAATGACCATAACTTGGTCTACATAACTCAGAATGACTTGAAATTTTGCCCCGAGTGCAATAAGACATAGATCTACAATTTTTTAGTTTTGACCGAAACCCAAAAATTGAGGGAACTAGGTCGTCCGGCTAGGTCAAACTAGTATCCCGAAATCCAGCAAATTGCAAGAAAATGCAATATACAAAGAAATGAATTTGGTAACATGTACCAACCCTAAAAGACTATTGAATGTGACAAATTAGTAACATTAACACCTAATTTACCTAGAACGCATTTAGGGTCAACATATTAAGTTGACTAAGCAAATAATAAATTTCAGTGAATTAATTATCGAGCATTATCGTTAGAGACAGTTTAAATGAGTACTGAAACACTTCAAATTGTGTTTCTCAGTTAGCAAAGACTCAGGAAAAGGGAAGGAAACACTGAGTCAAGACCAGGAGACAGTTATCAGAGGTTTGTGCACAACAACTATTTCTTTTAAATTTTTCAATTGAAATTAATTATGACTATTTGTACATTATTGTTTTAAATTGTGGAAATGTGTTTGAATGGATACTTATTGCTTGAAAAACATTGTAAATGGTTTGAAACTGTGAAAAATTGTTTGAATGATATTGATGGATACTTATTGAATGAAAAGCATTGGAAATGGTTTGAAACCACAGCTATCATGTATATTGATTGTATTCCTCACTAGCTTGTCTAGTGGGACGAATTGAATTCCCTCTCTGGCTGAAGTGTTGAGGTGTGTGCCTGTTGAGGACGAATAGAATGAGTACTCATATTTTTGCTAGCTAGCTATGTTATTCCTCATTAGCCATCGGCTTCTGGGACGAATTGAATACCTCATTAGCTATCGGCTTTTGGGACGAATTGAACTTTGGAACATGATTAAGCTGTGTGTGATTTATTGATATGTATTGTAAGATTGTGAAATGGAGTTTAAATTCTTATTGACATTCACTGTCTTTTGAATTTAATCATGATTTGATTTATTGAAATTATTGTGATATTGAGAAATGGAGTTTAAATTCTTATTGACATTCATTGTCTTTTGAATTTAATCATGATTTGATTTATTGAAATTATTGTGATATTGAGAAATGAAATTTAAATTTTTGTTGACATTTACTGTCTTGAATTTAACTATGGTTTTAAGTATCCACTATTTATATAACTTGTGATTTGTGATTTAAAGTTGTATTTGGTTAATGTTGTGCACCATTGAGACATTGTCTCAGCGATAGCTTTTCATTCTTTGTCGCAGTAGGTAGCAGGCAAAGCGTGAACTAAATTTGCTAGTACATTCAGCGAGAGATCATCGGGTATATTGAGTAAATCTCATTTTGTATTTTGTACTGTAATGTATATTCACTGTATGTATATTTTATTCTTGGTTTGTGCAGTTGTAAAATAAAATTGTACCTTGAAGTTGTAAAATAAATTATGAGTTATTTTGACTTTTAAAATTTGTACTGTATCTCTTTAATCTCAGTCTTTGAAAAATTATTGTGGAATTGAGTTGAGGAAAATATTGTGTTGTTTAACTGTTGGAGTTGAGATTGAGAAATATATTGAAGTGTTTTTTACAGGTTTTCTGAAGAACTGTTTTATCCAAATTACAGATGGCACTCTGCCAAATTTTTATAGAAATTCCTAATAATTCAAATGTGTTAGTTTTATCACTTCAGTTCAAAAAGTTTTTAACACCTGTAAATAGTGCTCACCACTTTAAAAAAAGAAGAAAAGTTTTAAAATCCCTTGTAGTGTATTTAATGGGTTATCAGTAGACGAAGTTGGTAATTCATTAGGTATACTACGGGATCATGTTATGCCTTACAGAGGGGTAGGGTGTGACATGTTTTAGTGGTATCAGAGCTAGTTTTTAAATTATGTTTCCACATGTTATTTGAATATTCTTTCTTCATAGTACAACTGCTCAATATCATTGTTTGATACATACAATACATTACATTATAAATATGCACTAACGGGAGGAAATCTCCTCGTGTTGTTTATTCAAGAGGTCTAAGATCCTCGCATCACCATGGAAGAGGGTGATCGTTCAATCGATCAATCTATAGAGGCTGAGGTACAAGGGGATGCCCCAGCCGTACATAATGTTAGTGGTTCAGCAGCACCAGCCCCTGTAGTACCACAGTTTCCTGCTTAGTTCACTCAGCAGATGGCTGCAATGTTCTAACAAATAGCTGGAAGTGTGCCTACTCAAGTCCCAATACAGACACCAGTGGTACAACCACAGTCTTCTGCAAGGCAGTATGACAAATTGATGAAATATGGGGCTACAGAGTTCAAGGGGATAGTAGATCCTCTAGTGGCTAAACAGTGGTTAGAGAGGATGGATAGGGTATTCAAGAAACTGCATTGCACAAAGGAACTCAGATTTGAATACTCAGTATCTTTGCTACAGGGGGATGCTTATGACTGGTGGAAAACCATTCCCCACAGTCTGGTAGAACCTGTAGTGCTAACATAGAATGACTTTCTCAGGGAATTCAGATAAAAATATGTCCCTAATGCTTATGTAAACCAGAAGCTACAAGAGTTCCTAAGTCCGAAACAGGGGAGCAGATCAGTGGCTGAGTATGAAAGAGAATTTTCCCGCCTGAGCCATTATGCAGTAAGTTTACTTGCTACCAGTAGGGAGAAATGCAAGAGGTTTGAAACCGGCTTGAAGCCCAGTATCATATTACAAGTAGTCGGGTTCAAACACACTAACTTCTCTGAACTTGTTTCTCAAGCCCTAGAGTTGGAAAGAATTGAGTCTGAAGCTGCTCCTAAGAAAAAGAAATCAGAGAAAATAGAGAAAGAGGGAAAATCTGTAGAACAGAGTTTCAGTGGTCCTACTGGAAAGAGGAAGAATCATGGGGGACATAGCAGAGGTGGCAATAAGTCTGGTAGGGGAAGATATTCAGGACAGAAACCTCCTCTATCTGGTCAGCAGAGTACCAGAGGTTCCTACCGTCCCCGCCAATGTGAAACCTGTGGAAGAAATCATGGTGGGATATGCTATAAGGCTATTGGAGCCTGTTATAACTGTGGAGGCACAGGACACTTTGCCAAGGACTGCACCAGTAGTCGCAGTGTTGGACCAGCTCCTACTACTGCAGAAGGGTCAGTTCAGAGCCCTGTCACCAGAAGTTCACAACCACCCAGCAGAGGTCGAGGCAGGGGTAGAGGTAGCCTAGCAGGCAGCCAAGGCACAGTGAAACATTCAGAGCAAGACAGTGCTCCAGTCAGAATCTATGCAATGAGACAAAGAGAAGAGGCCGAGACATCTGATATTGTGGCTGGTACCTTCTCAACTTTTAATCAAGATGTGTTTGTGTTATTTGATCCGGGTTCTACCCATTCTTATGTGAGTGCTAGCATCATTGATTGCATTGCTTTTCCATGTACAAAAATAGACTTTGAGGTGCTAGTAACAAGTCTGCTAGGACAGGAGGTCAGGGTTAACAGAGTGTATAAAGATTGTCCTTTGGTGATCCAAGGACACACTTTTCTGTCTGATTTCATTGAAATGCCCTTCAGAGATTCTGATATCATCTTGGGCATGGATTGGTTAGCTAGGCATCATGCCATGATTGATTGTAGTATGAAGACAGTCACTTTTGGTCTTCCTCAGTACTGTGATGTGGTAATACATGGGGAGAGGCAGCTATTGCCATCAAACATCATTTCGACTGCACTAGCCAGAAAAATGATCAGAAAGGGATGTGAAGCATACTTGGCACATGTGGTAGACACCCAAGTGGAGAGTCCAGCATTGAAGGACATCCACACTGTATGTGACTTTCCAGATGTGTTTCCTGATGAATTGCCAGGATTACCTCCGGAAAGAGAAGTGCAGTTTGAAATTAATGTTATGCCTGGTGTGGATCCAATCTCCATAACACCATATAGAATGGCACCAGCAGAGTTGAAGGAGTTGAAGATACAGTTGCAAGAATTACTTGAAAAGGGCTTCATCCGACCTAGTGTGTCACCTTGGGGAGCACCAGTGTTGTTTGTTAAGAAGAAGGATGGTACTCTCCGCTTATGTATAGATTACCAACAATTGAATAAGGTGACAATAAAGAACAGATATCCATTGCCTCGCATTGATGATCTGTTTGATCAGTTGAAGGTACAAGAGCAGAGTATTCCAAAAACTACTTTCAGAACTCGGTATGGCCACTATGAGTTTCTAGTAATGCCATTCGGGTTAACAAATGCTCTAGCTGCTTTTATGGATCTGATGAACACTATCTTCAGACCATATCTCGACCAATTTGTGGTGGTGTTTATTGATGACATTTTGATATATTCGAGGAATGCAGAGGAGCATGATAGACATCTGCGGATTGTACTGCAGACTTTAAGGGAGAAGCAGCTATACGCTAAATTATCGAAGTGTGAATTTTGGCTGAAAGAAATCTCCTTTTTGGGACATGTTGTGTCAGCTGAAGGGATCAAGGTAGATTCCAGCAAGGTAGAAGCTATACTTAATTGGAAGCCGCCCAGGAACATCACAGAAATTCACAGTTTTCTGGGTTTAGCTGGATATTACCATCGGTTTGTAAAGGGGTTTTCTATGTTATCTTCTCCACTGACCAAACTGCTTCGGAAAGATGTAAAATTTCAGTGGACTGATAAATGTCAGCAGAGTTTTGATGAGTTGAAGAGGTGTTTGACTGAAGCTCCAGTTCTCACTTTACCTACTCCGGGTAAAGAACACACAGTTTATAGTGATGCTTCTCACAATGGGTTAGGCTATGTACTGATGCAAGATCGGAATGTTATTGCTTATGCATCACGCCAGCTGAAACCGCATGAGAGGAACTACCCAACACATGATTTAGAGCTAGCAGCTATTGTTTTTGCTCTGAAGATCTGGAGACACTATTTGTATGTGGAGAAATGTTACATTTACACAGATCACAAGAGCTTGAAGTATTTGGGCACCCAGAAGGAATTGAATTTGAGGCAGAGGAGATGGTTAGAACTGATTAAAGACTATAATTATTTAATAGACTATTAGCCAGGGAAAGCAAATGTGGTGGCTGATGCCTTAAGTCGTAAGACTATGGCAAATCTCAGAGTTTCTCCTTTGTCCATGGTATATGAATTGAAAGCACAGCATGCCAGTTTAGAGATTGATGTTGAGGGACAGACAGTAGTTGCATGGCATGTACAGCCAATGTTGATTGATCAGATCAGAATGGCTGCTCAGAATGATGAAAAATATCAGAAGCTACTGAAAGAAGTCCAGCAGGGCAAGAAACTTGAATTTTCTGTGAGAGATGATGGTTTATTACTACATCAGGGTAGAGTGTGCGTTCCTAATGATGTGGAATTGAGACAAATCATTATGAAGGAAGCACATGAGTCTCGTTTTGCTATGCACCCTGGTGGAACTAAAATGTACAGAGGGCTGAAAGAGCATTACTGGTGGATGGGTGTGAAGAGGGATATAGCTGAGTTTGTTTCCAAATGCCTAACTTGTCAGCAAATAAAGGCAGAACATCAAGTTCTAGCTGGTTTGTTACATCCTTTGTCAATACCAGAGTGGAAATGGGAATGAATAACTATGGATTTTGTTACAGGACTTCTAAGGACACAGAGTAGTCATGATGCACTATGGGTTATTGTTGATAGATTGACCAAGTCTGCTCACTATTTGCTAGTTCGGATGGATTATAGCCTGGAAAGATTGGCCAAATTGTACATATATGAGATTGTAAAATTGCATGGAGTGCCAGTATCAATTGTGTCTGAAAGAGATCTTAGGTTCACTTCTAGATTCTGGGGTAGTCTTCAGATAGCCCTAGGAACTAGATTGAACTTCACCACAGCATTCCACCCACAGACAGATGGCCAGTCTGAAAGGGTAATTCAGATATTGGAGGATATGCTACGGCTTATATGATTGAGTTTGAAGGTAGTTGGGATACACACTTGCCTTTGATTGAGTTTGCTAATAACAATAGCTAACAATCAAGCATTAGGATGCCTCCATATAAAGCTTTGTATGGAAGAAAGTGCAGAACTCCCTTATGTTGGGATGAAGTAGGTGAAAGGAAGATGATTGGGCCAGAGATTGTTCAGCAGACAGAGGAAAAGATCAGATTGATCAGAGGTAGACTTAAGGCTACATCAGACCGTCAGAAGTCCTATGTTGATCTGAAGAGAAGAGATGTTGAATATGCAGTGGGTGATAAAGTATTCCTCAAAGTTTCTCCTTGGAAGAGGATTATGAGATTTGGCAGAAAGGGGAAATTGAGTCCTCGTTTCATCGGACCATATGAGGTTCTGGAAAGAGTGGGTCCTTTGGCATATCGGTTGGCATTACCTCCAGAGCTAGCAAGGGTACACAATGTCTTCCATGTGTCCATGTTAAGGAGGTATAGATCTAACCCATCTCATGTACTATCAGTTGAAGAGATTGAGGTAAATCCATACCTCTCATATGAGGAAGAACCAATAGAAATTCTGGCTTATGAGGTGAAGCAGCTGAGGAACAAACAGATACACCTGGTTAAAGTGCTGTGGAACCATAATTCAGGCCAGGAAGCTACTTGGGAACGTGAAGAAGATATGAGGAGATAGCACCCACAGCTGTTCAGAGACTAATTCTAGGTAAAATTTCGAGACAAAATTTATTTTAAGGGGGAGAGAATTGTAACACTCCTAAGTTCGGTAGTGCATTCTACTGTTCCTATGACTAGTGTTGCCTGAATAGCTAGAATGCCTAGAACTACACTTCGATATGAGTGAGACATAAAATAATGAAATACAAGAAAAGAAAATACAAGAAAAACAAAGGAAAAGTAATAGCAAGGAAATGTAACCAAGTTAAGCGAGTCGAGAACCCTAGCGATGGGTGACCGCACCGGGAAGTCACGGCGTAGACCGTTGACTAGCCTTGGACTGCGGGGAACCCTGAAAAATATTTTTAGGACTTAAAGAGACATCAATTGAAGTATAAATACCATTAGAAATATTAAATAAAAAATTAAATAATTAGTACAAAGAAAAGTGAGAAATCGAAAAACGGACAAAACCCGGTGTTACCGAAAAATCGGGAATGCAACCCCAACAGGGGCATTGTGGTCATTTGACATCCCGAGTTGTCTTTTGACCTAAATTTCCATTGAAAATACATGATATTATATTTGGAAAATGTCATGAAAAATTAAATTATGGGTACCTAATGTAAATAGCCAAAAGTGGAATATAATTTGAGTAATTAGCACTTAAACATATAATATAATTAAAAATGGTGAGTGGAGCACTATGGGGTTTAAATAAACACTAAGTGGGTAGGTTACTTCCACTCACATATGTTCAACCTTTCAAAACCACCATTGCCGAAATGAAACCCATCCAAACCTCCATAGCCGAAACTTGAGAGAGCTTCATAACCTCCTCCATTCCACCTCCAAACACCAAAGTCATTTCACTAATCTTGATCCCCACCTCATAAGGAAGAAGTAGATACTAAATTTAAGGGATTTTGGTGAAGATTTAACAAGCCTCATCAATAGGTAAGTTTGTATTTTTGATTGTTATTTTGTTAAAGTTTGTAAGGATGTTATGGTGTTTGATTTATGGAGAAATTTTTTAGGTTTGATGTTTAAAGGGGAAAGTGTACTTTTGGCAGCCATGGAAACACCTTGAAGACAATTTTTTTTTGCTTGTAAATGGTGAATTAAAGGATGGATTAAATATATATTGTGTAGGAAATTATTTGGGTGATGTATACTTAGTATATGTGAATGTGTATTGAAATTTGAATGCTTGGAAATTATGGGAATGTAATGCATGAAATGGCAGCTTGGTTTGGTGAACCATAAGGATGTTATTTCATGTTTAGATTATAGAATATTAATGTTGAATTGTGTTGGTTATTATGGCAGTTTGGGTATGTGTGTGATGGTGTGAAGTTGGACATGTAAAAGTGTTATGGTTAGGTGATTGAATTGTTGTAAATTGGGTTTAAAAAATTCTGTACTTTATGGTGTACATTGAATGTAATTGTAAGCTGCCAAAATGACCTATAATATGTTGTAAATTATGTTTAGGTTATGGTATAACCAGAATTGGCTTGAATGTTGAGTTTGGTAAGTGTTAAAACTGATCCTTGATGTGCATGAAAGAAATGTAATAGGGCAGTTTGTATTTTGGGCCTAGAACTTTAAGTGTGTGGCTCCAATTGGTATGAAACCAATTGGAGGTGAAACTAGGCACAAAATGTGCCAACTTTCATGAAGGAAGCATGCCAAAATTCTGCTTGTAAAGTAACTTGAAAAATGACCAAATCCGGATTAAGTGCAAATAAGGCCTGAAAATTGACCATTTGGGCAGCAGTTAGTGTTTAGGCCATAACTCACTCAAAACAGGTCCAATTGACCTGAAATTTTGACCATGAATAGTAAGACCCATATCTACAAGTCTTATGAAGACACCAAAACCCAGAAATGACCATAACCAAGTCAAACAGCTTGCACAAGTTCGGGTCCAAAAACTGGCCGAACCAAAATTGACCTAAAATGACCTAAAGTGACCAATTTTGATGCATTTTGACCAGCAATAGTAAAATGAAGATAACGTGGTCTACATAACTCAGAATGACCTGAAATTTTGCCCCGCATGCAATAAGACATAGATCTACAAGTTTGTAATTTTGACCGAAACCCAAAAACCGAGGGAACTAGGTCGTCCGGCTAGGTCAAACTAGTATCCCGGAATCCAGCAAATTGCAAGAAAATGCAATATACATGGAAATGAATTTGGTAACATGTACCAACCCTAAAAGACTATTGAATGTGACAAATTAGTAACATTAAAACCTAATTTACCTAGAACGCATTTATGGTCAACATATTAAGTTGACTAAGCAAATAATAAATTTCAGTGAATTAATTATCGAGCATTATCGTTAGAGACAGTTTAAATGAGTACTGAAACACTTCAAATTGTGTTTCTCAGTTAGCAAAGACTCAGGAAAAGGAAAGGAAACACTGAGTCAAGACCAGGAGACAATTATCAGAGGTTTGTGCACAACAGCTATTTCTTTTGAATTTTTTAATTGAAATGAATTATAACTATTTGTATATTATTGTTTTAAATTGTGGAAATGTGTTTGAATGGATACTTATTGCTTGAAAAATATTGTAAATGGTTTGAAACTGTGAAAAATTGTTTGAATGATATTGATGGATACTTATTGATTGAAAAGCATTGGAAATGGTTTGAAACCACAGCTATCATGTATATTGATTGTATTCCTCACTAGCTTGTCTAGCGGGACGAATTGAATTCCCTCTCTGGCTGAAGTGTTGAGGTGTGTGCCTGTTGAGGACGAATAGAATGAGTACTCATATTTTTGCTAGCTAGCTATGTTATTCCTCATTAGCCATCGGCTTCTGCGATGAATTGAATACCTCATTAGCTATCGGCTTTTGGGACGAATTGAACTATGGAACATGATTAAGCTGCGTGTGATTTATTGATATGTTTTGCAAGATTGTGAAATGGAGTTTAAATTCTTATTGACATTCACTGTCTTTTGAATTTAATCATGATTTGATTTATTGAAATTATTGTGATATTGAGAAATGGAGTTTAAATTCTTGTTGACATTTACTGTCTTGAATTTAACTATTGATTTAAGTATCCACTATTTATATAACTTGTGATTTGTGATTTAAAGTTGTATTTGGTTAATATTGTGCACCACTGAGACATTGTCTCAGCGATAGCTTTTCATTGCTGTCGCAGGTAGACAGACGGACAGGGCAGCAGACTAGGCTGCTAGTACATTTAGCGAGAGATCATCGGGTATATTGAGTATACCTCATTTTGCATTTTATACTGTAATGTATATTCACTGTATGTATATTTTATTCTTGGTTTGTGCAGTTGTAAAATAAAATTGTACCTTGAAGTTGTAAAATAAATTATGAGTTGTTTTGACTTTTAAAATTTGTACTGTATCTCTTTAATCTCAGTCTTTGAAAAATTATTGTGGAATTGAGTTGAGGAAAATATTGTGTTGTTTAACTGTTGGAGTTGAGATTGAGAAATATATTGAAGTGTTTTTTACAGGTTTCCTGAAGAACTGTTTTATCCAAAATACATATGGCACTCTGCCAAAATTTTTACAGAAATTCCTAATAATTCAAATGTGTTAGTTCTATCACTTTAGTTCAAAAAGTTTTTAACACCTGTAAATAGTGCTCACCACTGTAAAAAAAAGAAGTAAGAAAAGTTTTAAAATCTCTTGTAGTGTATTTAATGGGTTATCAGTAGACGAAGTTGGTAATTCATTAGGTATACTACGGGATCATGTTATGCCTTACAGAAGGGTAGGGTGTGACAAGTAATCCTTGGCATACCAAGGTGAATTTACAAGAACCAAATAAATGAAATTACAACCCAAAAATATTATAACCTTTATAATACATGCCACTAAAATAAATTAATTAATTTGCAACCCAAATAAACATAAAAGAAATAAATCCAATCACATTGGTCTTTTATTGTCCATGATCATCCATCATGCATATCACCATTTAAGAATAAAATAAAACATATTAAAATTAAATTGAATATCTCATATTTAACCTAAAAAATTCAGATTTGAATATGATTCAAACAAATTTAAAAATTAAGATTTGAATTACACTCAAACAAATTTAAAAATTCAGATTTGAATCAAAATTTAATTGTATGATTTAAACTCCTAATTAAACATTTTAATTAGTCATGGGCCTAGTTATGGGCATTGAAAACAAGCCCACATTCAAGCCCAAAATCCATGCGCATGGTTGAATGAACCAAACCATGCGCACCATCGGTGCTCATCATCATACAACCACCTATTCTTTGCAACCAGCAATGAATCATTCAACTTTTGATCAAATCACACAATTAAATCAGATATCAAACAATCTAAATAGCAAATGTAGTGTCTCTGATACCAATTGAAGGAGCGAAAGCATGAAAATTATTAGATTAGAACATTGAATTCAAAAATTTTCTTATAGGGTCTCATGCATCATGCAAGATTCATTATTTACCTATTGATTTCAATGTTCAATAGCATATTAAAACACTTTTAATATGTATGTGGATCTACATTTGCCATTTAAGATTTTAGAATTAACATATTAATTCATTAGAACCCTAAATTAATTCAAGAACATGTACACTAATCATTTGATGCACTGTAGATGTGTTTAGTACCTTTGGGAAGCACCTAGGACCCCAAATGTTGTCCCTCTAGATTGTCCACACCAAGATTACCAATGCAGCCCCTTGAACAGCTTCTAAAGCCTTGCCAACCAATTAGAAAATAGGGATTTTCCTTTAGAGAGGTTGTAGATGTATACAGGACACTAAAAACGATTTCTAGCAATTTTAATTCAAGAGAATATGGGCAATTCTCTTTGAATTGATGAAAGAAGAAGAAGAAGAGAGAGGAGATCCTCTTTGGGTGGTGGCACCTTAAGAGAATAATCAGATTGTTTTTTATTATTTTTTCATAACATCACATTATATAATTAGGTCATCACTTAAAACCCTTACCACATGTCATCTTTTGATTGGCTCAGAATTTTAATTAACCTAATCACATTAAGCCAAGTGTAAAATCTAGATTTAATCTTGACTTTGATCATCTTGCATGATTGAAAGACAAATGGCAAGCTTATATGGTGCCATGTGTCACCATTTCATGGTGCCATATGTCACCCTATGAAATGACCAAATTACTACCAAAATAATTATTTCACTTCTTCTAATCAATTTATATCAAATATAAATTAATTAATTAATCTCTATTAATTAATTTCTCATAATTAAATTTATATTTAAACACTTTAAATATAAATTTAACTTATACTATACATCTAATAACCTAGATTTAGTTTCAAGCCATGCTAGGGACTTTGTAATCTATTACAAACCAAATCTATTTTATTAATTAATTAAACTCTTTAACTAACTAATTAAATCACATTTAACTTGGTGATTACTTGTGCATGTGTGTGACTTACTAAGCTCATCACTAGTTGGCAATGAGATATGATATTAACTCTTAATATCATCAGAACTATTTCTTACCATAAATGATTCCTCTAAATCATTTTATTCACCTCATAGACCATAGTTAATACCTAGCATAGCATGCCATGGCCACCCAATTAGTAATAAGGAATACCTTAAATGAACCTATAATCATATGTTACCATGCACTAGAATCTCTCTGTTACAAAATCCCAATTCGAGCTGGAGTCATGGTTTATGTCAAACTCCATTTGCTATGAATATTATGTTCTCTTTTAATTCCATTTCTTGATTAAAAAGATTTTTCTCATCAGAAACTCTTCTCTGATTAAATCTATCTGTCCTGGCCAGGAACTTGAAACATCAAGAACAATTAAACGAACATAGGATTTTATCCCTATTTACTTAAGGTAACAGATTCCATCTTGATCAACACTTACCGCCATATATAACTAGTAGGAGCCAACACATGCCCATATACCCATGCACAGTATAAGTATGAAAGCAGTATCAAACTCAAACTACCTATAAAATAAGATAACTGTGCTATCTCAGGTCTAAAGATTATATGCATTGATAGGATTTATGACGATGCATTGATAAGAGTAAACTCTATGTGTTTGTCATAAGTGTCACTGGTTCGGCCTGCTTATCATGCATAAGTGCCTATCATGTTTGTTATGTGGCATGAGACTCACCATTTCATCTTATTTACATCTCATATAAATAACTTAGGAACAAACATGATTACAATCTTCCTGGATAAGTCATGTCCTTATTGTGAAGTATCATAAAATCGATTGTGAACCAATTTATGATACTTTGTGCTACAAATACTGTCACTCATATTCTTAACAACTTAAGAATAGAATTTCTAAGAAAATATCAATGGACCTTTTCTATTACAAATAAATATATTATGTAAACGGAAAAGTGAAAATGCCTTTTTATTAATAAAACATGTAGAATATACATACTAAATGATATGCTCTAGAGCATACAACTAACAGTCAAGTGTCAAGCTTTAATCAAATCACAAAAAGGTCGTCTTCCATCATGGGAAGACAAATGGCATACTCATATAGGTGCCACTTGTCACCATCTCATAGTGCCATGTGTCACCATGTGAAAAAACCATTTTGCCCTTGTTTGTAATTTTGAGTTCTCAACCCAAAATTGCAATTTCTTCCTTAAATTAATTTATATCAAATATAAATTAATTATATAATTAATCTCCATTAATTAATTTCTCCATTCTATTTATATTTAAACTCTTTAAATATAAATATAATTTATATTGTACATTCAACAACCTAGATTTGATTTCAGGTCATGCTAGGGACTGTGCAATCTTATTACAAACTAAATCTATTTAATTAATCAATTATTCTCTCTAATTAATTAATTAAATCATAATATACTATGTGAATTGCTTGTGTAAATGTGTAACTTACTAGGCTCATTACTAATTGATAATGAGAAATGATATTAACTCTTAATATCATTAGAACTATTTCTTACCGTAAATGATTTCTCTAAATTATTTTAAGCATCTTATTGACCATGGTTGACACCTAGCATAGCATGCCATGGCCATTCAATCAATAATAAGGAATACCTTAAATGAACCTTTTAATCATATGTTATCACGCACTAAAATATCTCCGTTACAAAATCCCAATTCTAGCTGGAGTCATGATTAATGTCAAACTCCATATGCTATGAATATTATGTTTTCTTTTAATTGTAATTCTTGATTAATCAGACTTTTTTGTCAGAAACTCTTTTCTGACTAAGTCTATCTATCCTGGCCAGGAACTTGAATCATCAAGAACAATTAAATGAACATAGGATTTTTTTCCTTTTTACTTAGGGTAACGGATCCCATCTTGATCAACTCTTATCTCCATATATAATTAGTAGGAGCCAACACATACCCATATACCCATATATAGTATGAGAATGAAAATATTATCAAACTCAAAACACCTATATATAAGATAACTGTGTTATCTCAGGTCTAAAGATTATATGAACTGATATGATACATGACAATGCATTAACAAGTGTAAACTCCACGTGTTTGTCATAAGTGTCACTGGTTCAGCCTACTTATCATTTATAAGTGCTTATCATGTTTGTTATGTAGCATGAAACTCACCACTCTAACTTATTTATATCTCATATTAATACTTTGGGAACAAACATGATTACAATCTTTCTGGATAAGTCATGTCCTTTTTGTGAAGTATCCTCGATTGTGAACCAATTTATAATACTTTATGCTAGAAATACTGTCACTCATATTCTTAACAACTTAAGAATAGAATTTCTAACAAAATATTAATGGACCTTTTCAATTACACATAAACATATTATGTAAACAAAAAAGTGTAATTGCCTTTTATTAATGAAATATATACAAGATACATATAAAATGATATGCTCTAGGGAATACTGCTAACAATCTCCCACTAGTATTAGAGCCATTCATTACAGTATCTGTTAGTAGTATGCCCTAGAGCATATCATTTATTATGTATCTATTACATATTTTATTAATAAAAGGCAATTTTACTTTTCCTTTTACATATTGTATTTATGTGTAATAGAAAAGGTCCATTGATATTTTGTTAGAAATTCTATTCTTAAGTTGTTAACAATATGAGTGACAGTATTTCTAGCACAAAGTATCATAAATTGGTTTATAATCGAGGATACTTCACACAGGACATGACTTATCTAGAAAGATTGTAATCATGTATGTTACCAAGGTATTTATATGAGATATAAATAAGATGGAATGGTGAATCTCATGCCATATAACAAATATGATAGGCACTTATACATGATAAGTAGGCCGAACGAGTGACGCATATGACAAGCACATGGAGTTTATATCAGTGCATATAATCTTTAGACTTGAGATAACACAGTTATCTTGTATATAGGTGGTTTAAGTTTGATACTGCTTTCATACTTGTACTGTGTATGGGTATATGGACATGTGTTGGCTCCTACTAGTTATATATGGAGATAGGTGTTGATCAAGATGGAATCTGTTACCCTAAGTAAATAGGGATAAAATCCTATGTTCATTTAATTATTCTTAATGTTTCAAGTTCCTGGCCAGGACAGACAGATTTAGTCAGAAAAGAATTTCTGACAAGAAAATCTAATTAATCAGGAATTGGAATTAAAAGAGAACATAATATTCATAGCAAATAGGGTTTAACATTAACCATGACTCCAGCTCGAATTTGGATTTTGTAACAGAGAGATTCTAGTGCATGGTAATATATGATTATAGGTTAATTTAAGGTATTCCTTATTACTGATTGGGTAGCCATAGCACGCTATGCTAGGTGTCAACCATGGTTTATGAGATGCCTAAAATGATTTAGAGAAATCATTCATGGTAAGAAAGAGTTCTGATGATATTAAGAGTTGGTATCATATCTCATTGCCAATTAGTGATGAGCCTAGTGAGTCATACACATACACAAGATAATCACCAAGTAAAATGTGATTTAATTAATTAATTAAAGAGTTTAATTAATTAATTAAATAGTTTTGATTTGTAATGAGATTGCAAAGTCCCTAGCATGGCTTGAAACCAAATCTAGGTCATTGGATGTATAGTATAAGTTAAGTTAAATTTATATTTAAAGTGTTTAAATATGAGAAATTAATTAATGGAGATTAATTAATTAATTTTATTTTATACAAATAGATTAGAAGAGGAGAAATAATGATTTTGGGTTGAGAACTCAAACTTAAAACATAAGGATAATTTGGTTATTTAACATGTTAACTTGTGGCACCATAAGATGGTGACATATGGCATCATATAAGCTTGCCATTTGTCTTCCTATCATGTAAGGTGATCAAAGTCAAGATTAAGTTTAGCTTTGAAACTTGGCTTAATGTGATTAAGTCAATTAAAAATAAGATGCAATGTGGTGATAACATGTGGTAAAGGGTTTAAGTGACTTAATGACCTAATTATAAAAGAGAAAAGAATGAAGAATAAAACATAACATTATCTCTAGCCTCTCAAGTGTGGTGACACCTTTTCTTTGCCTATCCTCTTCTTGCTTTCTCATCAAAGAGAATAACCCAAATTCCTTTGAATTAAACTTACTAGAAATTGTTTATAGTGTCCTATACACACATACAACCTCTCTAAAGGAAAAACCCAAATTATAATTGGTTGGGAAGGCTTTAAAAGCTGATTTAGGGGCTGCCAATTGGTGATCTTGGTGTGAACAAGCTAGAGGAACAACACGGGTCCTAGGTTCTTCCTAAAGATGCCAATTGCATCCATAGTGCATCAAAGAGGTTAGTACCCAAACTCCTCTTTTAAACTAGGGTTTAATTGAATTAATTTGTTAATTCACAATCTTGAATGGCAAACATAGATCCTAATAAGCATTGAAATTAATTAGGCACATAAGAGATGTAGCATGACGCATATAACCCTAAAAGAAATTTTTTGAAATTCAATTCTCTAATGAACTAATCACCATGCTTCTGCTCCTTTAATTGGTATCAGAGCCACTATATTTGCCATTAGGATTGAATATGAGATTTAATTGCATGATTGTATCAAATTTGAATTGATCTAAAGTTTTTTGGGTGCCATATGTGTGGCGGCATGCATGTTGAAGTGCCTCAAAGGTGGCGGCATCAAGAGAATGAACCTAACCTAATGGTGCGCATGGTTTCTTGGGCCCATTATACAATTGTTGTGTATTTAAGGCCCATAATTAGGCCCATACCTAATTAAATTATTTAATTAGAAATTTTAATCACACAATTGATTTTTGAAAATTGTTTTCAAGGTATTAAATTTGGAATGAGTTTCTAAATTTAAATTTGTTTGAATGAGATTTAAATCTGAATTTTTTGGTTGAATATGTGATATTCAATTTAATTTTCTAGTATGTATATTTTATTTAATTGTTAAATGGTAATATGCATGATGGATGATCATGGGCAATAAAAGACCAATGTGATTGGATTTATTTCTTTTATTTTTCTTTGGGTTGTAAAATAATTAATTTTATTTTAGTGGCATGTATTATAAGTTTTATAATAATTTGGATTGTAATTTCATTCATTTGAGGACTTTAAAGTCCACATTCTTGTAAATTTGCCTTGGTATGCCAAGGATTACAACGCAATTGGATTGCAAGAATATCAAGGAGAACAAGAGCATTGGTGGGACAAGTGGGAGGAAATCAAGATGAAGTGTTGATTATGTACTCCTTCAGCAACTCTTGTAAAATGAATGAATGAAATACACCTAGGAATGCCCTAATTCAATTCTTGGTGGCTCAGAATTGAATCCCTTAGAAAGTCTATGATCATACCATATTAATTGTTCATCCATGTATGCATGAGATATATGGGAATGTATGCAAGTATATGAAATATGCATGCTAATTGGATAATATGCAAAGTGAGACCATAACAGTAATTAAGCCGACCACTGAATCTTCCAAACAAACGATTAAGTTGGAAATGGTATAATTAAAGTAATTACATCATGGGCTGTCCATTAAGGCAATTATTTTAAGAAATTTTAAATACTTGCATGTGATGCATTTAATTTAAGAGATTTTCTTAAGAATAATTATTAAGTATGAGATGTTGTAAATATGTAAATAGTTGATGGCCAATAATGGATGTGCCTGAGGACATTAAAATTATTTGCATGTTTACTAGCTTAATAGGATCAACTTAACTAATGCAAGATAAATCAATAATGGGTGTACCTGAGATTTTGAGCATTAGGAGTTAGATAAATGATTGAACCTCACATGAGATATGATGGGCAGGGAGTTGCTCACTTATAGTTTATTGTAATTCCAATAATGGATGTCCCTGAGGATGATAAATAAGACTACAAGAATTCAATCACCAACTAAAAATTCATCCAACTAGGATTTCTGTTTCCTACTTTGAAAGTGTAGGATTCGTCAACTTAGTGGGAGGACCAATTTGATTAAAAGACTATAATCATTTTGGTTAATTACTTGATATATTTACTAATTAATCTAGTTATTTTACGTAGTTAATTTTCTGATAATAATGAGCACACAACAACCAACACCATCCAATGTCCTTGCGAGCATACTTGATCACAATAGGTTGACGGGCCCTAATATTTCTGATTGGCTAAGAAATTTAAAACTTGTCCTGAACCTAGAATGTATTGGATATGTTTTAGACTCAAAGGTTCCTATTCCCTTACCTCCAGAGGCCACCCAAGAGGAATATGATACTTTGGACAAGTAGAGGGAGCATCATATGAGAGTCAAATGTTACATATTTGCTTCTATGAGTAATGAGTTACAGAAGCAACATGAGAACATGCAAAATGCAAGTGAGATCCTCCTTCCCCTGCAAGAGTTGTATGGTGAGCATAGCAGGAATGCTAGGTATGAGACATCTAGGCAACTATTTCAAATGAGGATGTTTGAGGGACAAAATATTAGGGATCATGTCCACAAGATGATTCGGCTTATAGAGCAGCTAGAACATCTTGACTTTAACATGGATTTCCAACTGTAGACGGATTTGATACTTCAGTCCCTACCTGAGTCATTTGGGAATTTTGTGATAAATTTCCATATGACTAAGCAGGAATACACCTTGACTGGTTTACTTAACATGCTTGTTATTGCCTAAAAGAATATGCCGGGCAATAATGGAAAAGAGGTAGCTTTGATTGCATTTTCTTCTGCTGGAAAGTCCAAGAAGAAGAAGGGTAATAAGAACAAGAAACCACAAGTTCCAGGACCTTCTAAGAAGAAAGCCAAACAGAAAGTGAAGACCAAAGCTGATGGAGGCAAAGGAAAGTGTTTTCACTGCCAGAAGGATGGGCACTAGATAAGGAACTGCCCAGAGTATCATGCTTCTTTGAAGGACAAGAAGGATACACCTTCAGAAGGTATGTCTATATCTTGTTATTTAGATGCTGATGATGCTCATAGTTCATCTACAGCTTGGGTTTTAGATACTGGAGCTAGTTCTCACATTTCTTATGATATGCAGAAACTAGCAAATAGTAGCAGCTTACATGCTAGAGATGTTAGACTCTGGATTGGCGATGGCTCAACTGTTGAAGCTTTAGCCATAGGATCTAAATCCTTTTACATGTGTGGAAATGTTTTATATATGAATAATATTTTGTATGTACCTGATGCTTTTAAGAACATCATTTCTATATCTAGTTTGACTAGAAATAGTTATGGATTTTAGTTCACAAATGATGTTTGCAATATTTATTTTTGAAATAAATATGTTGGCTCGAGTTGTATGCATGATGGTTTTTGTTATTTGGATAATAATGATAAACATAAATTGAATGAAAGCAATCTAAATGAATGTAATGCCATGATGAAAATCAACTCAAATTCAAAATATATTTGGCACTTAAGATTAGGTCTTGTTGCAAAAGATAGGATTGCAAAGCTGGAGAAAATGTAGATTTTATCCTCATTGGGTTCTAAACCTACTCCAATGTGTGAGCCCTTCCTTCAAGGAAAAATGACTAGATATCCTTTTCTTGGACAACGACTAAGAGTTGAAAATATTTTGGAGCTAATACATAGTGATATATGTGGTCCATTTAAAGAAATGGCTAGAGGCAGTTGAAGGAGCAGAAGCATGAAAAACACAAGTTTATACCATTGAATTCAAAAATTTTCACCTAGGGCCACTTGCATCATGCAAGATTTATTTTTATCTATTTGATTTCAATGATAAACAACATATTAAAACACTTTTAATATGTTTTTGGATCTGTATTTGCTATTTAAGATTTTAAAATTAATTAGATTAATTTTAGAACCCTAGATTAGATCAAGAACAAATACACTAATCTCTTGATGCACTGCAGTGTATTTGTGCCTTTTGGATGCGTCTTCAGGACACCAGATGTTGTCCCTCTAGCTTGTCCACACCAAGTTCACCTATGGCAGCCCTTGAACAGCCTCTAAAGCTTTTTGTATTAATTAGAAAATCAAGTTTTGCCTTTTAAGAGATTAAAGATGTAAATAGGATACTATAAATAATTTCTAGCATTTTCAATTCAAGGGATTATTTGATAATCTCTTGGAATAGATGAGAGAAGAAGATGAAGAGAAGGGAGAGCCTCTTGGGTGGTGGCACCAAAGAAAATAGCTGCTGGTTGTCTTGTTTTCTTTTCATAACAACACTTATATAGGTAGGTCAACACATAAAACTCTTACCACATGTCACCCTCTAATTGGTTCTAGGTTTAATTGACCCAATCACATTGTGCCTAGTGTCAAACCTATATTTAATCTTAATTTTAATCATCTTACATGATTAAAAAACATTTGGCAAGCTTATGTGTAGTGTCATGTGTCACCAACTCATGGTGCCACATGTCACCCTATAAAATGACTAAAATGCCCCTGTGTCTTAATTTTGAGTTCTCAATCCAAAATAATTATTTCTCTTCTTCTAATTAATTTATATCAAATATAAATTAATTAATTAATCTTTATTAATTAATTTCTCATTAATTAAATTCATATTTAAACACTTTAAATATAAATTTAACTTATACTACACATCCAATAATCTAGATTTGGTTTCAAGCCATGTTAGGAACTTTGCAATCTAATTGCAAACCAAACCTATTTAATTAATTAATTAAACTCTTTAACTAATTAATTAAATCATATTTAATCAGGTGATAACTTGTGCATGTGTGTGACTTATTAGGCTCATCACTAATTGGTAATGAGATATGATATCAACTCTTAATATCATCAGAACTCTTTCTTACCATAAATTATTTCTCAAAATCATTTTATGCACCTCATAGACCATGGTTAACATTAGTAGTATGCCCTAGAGCATATCATTTAATATGTATCTTGTACATATTTTTATTAATAAAAGGCATTTCCACTTTTCTATTTACATAATATATTTATGTGTAATAGAAAAGGTCCATTGATATTTTGTTAGAAATATTATTCTTAAGTTGTTAAGAATATGAGTGACAATATTTCTACCACGAAGTATCATAAATAGGTTCACAATCGAGGATACTTCATAATAAGGACATGACTTATCCAGAAAGATTATATTCATGTTTGTTCCCAAGTTATTTATATGAGATATAAATAAGATGGAATGGTGAGTCTCATGCCA
The DNA here is from genome assembly GCF_030052815.1 of Hevea brasiliensis. Lineage (NCBI taxonomy): Eukaryota > Viridiplantae > Streptophyta > Magnoliopsida > Malpighiales > Euphorbiaceae > Hevea > Hevea brasiliensis. The sequence goes on along the minus strand of NC_079501.1, from coordinate 39,114,946 downwards.
TATAACAAACATGATAGGCACTTATAAATGATAAGTAGGCCGAACCAGTGACACTTATGACAAGCACATGGAGTTTACTCTTATCAATGTTTTGTCATAAATCATATCAGTGCATATAATCTTTAGACCGGAGATAGCACAGTTATCTTGTATATAGGTAGTTTGAGTTTGATACTGCTTTCATACTTGTACTGTGTATGGGTATATGGGCATGTGTTGGCTCCTACTAGTTATATATGGAGGTAGGTGTTGATCAAGATGGAATCTGCTCTCTAAGTAAATAGAGATAAAATCCTATGTTCATTTAATTGTTCTTGATGTTTCAAGTTCTGGCCAGACAGATAGATTTATTCAGAAAAGAGTTTCTGATGAGAAAATCTTTTTAATCAAGAACTGAAATTAAAAGAGAACATAATATTCATAGCAAATGGAGTTTGACATAAACCATGACTCCAGCTTGAGTTGGGATTTTATAACAGAGAGATTCTAGTGCATGGTAACATATGATTATAGGTTCATTTAAGGTAAACCTTATTACTAATTGGGTGGCCATGGCATGCTATGCTAGGTGTTAACCATGGTCTATGAGGTTCATAAAATGATTTAGAGAAATCATTTATGGTAAGAAAGAGTTCTGATGATATTAAGAGTTGATATCATGTCTCATTGCCAATTAGTGATGAGCCTAGTAAGTCACACACATACACAAGTTATCACCTAATTAAATATGATTTAATTAATTAATTAAAGAGTTTAATTGATTAATTAAATAGGTTTGGTTTGCAATTAGTTTACAAAGTCCCTAGCATGACTTGAAACCAAATCTAGATTATTGGATGTATAATATAAGTTAAATTTATTTTTAAAGTGTTTAAATATGAATTTAATTAATGAGAAATTAATTAATAGAGATTAATTAATTAATTTATATTTGATATAAATTAATTAGAAGAAGAAAAAAAATTATTTTGGGTTGAGAACTCAAAATTAAGACACAGGGGTATTTTGGTCATTTTGTAGTGTGACACATGGCACCATGAGATGGTGACACATGGCATAACACATAAGCTTGCCAAATGTTTTTTAATCATGTAAGATGATTAAAATAAAGATTAAATATAGGTTTGACACTTGGCACAATGTGATTGGGTCACTTAAACCTAGAGCTAATCAAAGGGTGACATGTGGCAAGGGTTTAATGTGTTAACCTAGCTATTTAAGTGTTGTTATGAGAAAAATAAAACACAACCAGCAGCCACACTCTTTGGTCACGCCATTTTGCAGCCCTCCCTGTATTCTTCTTCATCTCTTATCAATTCAAAGAGATTAGCCATCAATCTCTTGAATTAAGAACACTAGAAATTGTTTCTAGTGTCCTATTTACATCTCTAATCTCTTAAAAAGCAGAACTTGAATTTCTAATTAATAGAAAAGGCTTTAGAAGCTGTTCAAGGGCTGCCATAGGTGTTCTTGGTGTGGACAAGCTAGAGGGACAACATCTGGTGTCCTGAATACAAATCTCAAAGGCGCAGACACGCTGCAGTGCATCAAGAGGTTAGTGTAATCGTTCTTGATTTAATCTAGAGTTCCAAAATTAATCTGATTAATTTTAAAATCTTAAATGGTAAATACAGATCCAAAAACATATTAAAAGTGTTTTAATATGTTGTTTATCATTGAAATCAAATAGATAAAAATAAATCTTGCATGATGCATGTGACCCTAGGTGAAAATTTTTGAATTCAATGGTATAAACTTGTGTTTTTCACGCTTCCGTTCCTTCATTTGGTATCAGAGCCACTATATTTGCCATTTAGATTGTTGATTATATGATTTAATTGTGTGTTTGATCATGAGATCAAAAGATCATTACTGGTTGCAAAGCAAGGTGGCGGCATATTTAAAAAAAAACACCATCAATGGTGCGCATGGTTTGGCTACCATGGGTGGTTCAAGGTTTGGCTTTTAATTCTGCAATCGTTGTATGATCTAATGCCTATTCTTTGACTAATTAAAGTGTTTAATTAGTAGTTTTTATCACACAATTAAATTATGATTCAAATCAGAATTTTAAAAATTGTTTGAATGTGATTCAAATCTGAATTTTAAAAGTTGTTTGAATGTGATTCAAATCTGAATTTTTAAAGTTGTTTGAATCATATTTAAATCTGATTTTTTAAAGTTGATTGAATAAAATTCAGATCTGATTTTTTAAAAAATGTTTGAATGTGATTCAAATCTGATTTTTTAAAAAATGTTTGAATGTGATTCAAATCTGAATTTTTTAAGTTGTTTGAATGTGATTCAAATCTGAATTTTTAAATTTTTTTGAATGAGATTCAAATCTGAATTTTTAAATTTATTTGAATCATATTCAAATCTGGATTTTTAAGTTGAATATGAGATATTCAATTTAATTTAAGTATGTATGTTTTATTTAATTGTTAAATAGTGATATGCATGATGGATGATCACGGACTATAAAAGACCAATGTGATTGGATTTATTTCTTTTATGTTTCTTTGGGATTGTAAATTAATTAATTTATTTTAATTTATTTTGGGCATGTATTATTAAGTTTGTAATAATTTTTGGGTTGTAATTTCATTTATTTAAGTTCTTGTAAATTTGCCTTGGTATGCCAAGGATTACTATGTAATATTGGATTGCAAGAAGTTCAAGGAGGTCAAGAGCATTGGTGGGACCAGTGGGAGGAATTCAAGATCAAGTGTTGATTATGTACTCCTTCAGCAACTCTTGTAAAATGAATGAATGAAATGCACCTAGGAATGCCCTGATTCAATTCTTGGTGGCTCAAAATTGAATCCCTTAGAAAGTCCATGATCATACCATATTTACTGCTTATCCATGAATGCATGAGATGTATGGGAATGTATGCAATTATATGATATATGCATGCTAAATGGATAATGTGCAAAGTGAGACCTTAATAGTAATTAGAATGACCATAAAATCTTCCAAACAAATGATTAAGTTGGAAATGCTATAATTAAAGTAATTATAACATAGGCCCTCCATTGGGGCAATTATTTTAAGAAATTTTAAATAATTGCATGAGATGAAATTAATTAAAGAGATTTTCTTAAGAATAATTGTTAAGCATGAGATGTTGTAAATATGTAAATGGTTTGGTGGCCAATATTGGATGTACCTGAGGACATTAAAATTATTTGCATAATTACTGGCTCAATGGGATCAACTTAACTAATGCAGGATAAGTCAATAATGGATGTAGCTGAGATTTTGAGCATTAGGGGCTAGGTAAAGGATTGAACATCACATGAGATGTGATGGGCAAGGAGTTGCTCACTTATAGTTTATTGTAATTCCAATAATGGATGTACCTGAGGATGATCAATAGAATTATAAGAATTCAATCACCCACTAGAAATCCATCCAACTAGGATTTCCGTTTCCTACTTTGGAAGGGTATGATTCGCTAAGTTAGTGGGAGGACCAATTTGATTAAAAGACCATAATCATTTTGGTTAATTACATGATACATTTACTAATTAATCTGGCTATTTTCTGCAGTTAATTTTCTGATAAAAATGAGCACAAAACAACCACCACTATCCAATATCCTTGCAAGCATACTTGATCACAATAGGTTGACAGGACCAAATCTGTCTGATTGGCTAAGAAATTTGAAGCTTGTCCTGAACCTTGAACATATAGGATATGTTCTAGATTCAAATGTTCTTGGTCCCTTACCTCCAGAGGCCACACAAGAGGAACATGATACTTTGGACAAGTGGAAGGAGCATGATATGAGAGCTAAGTGTTACATGCTTGCTTTCATGAGTAATGAGTTACAGAAGCAACATGAGAACATGCAGAGTGCGAGTGAGATCCTCCTTCACCTACAAGAGTTGTATGGTGAGCTCAACAGGAATGCTAGGTATGAGATATTTAGACAGCTATTCCGTATGAGGATGTCTGAGGGACAGAATGTTGGGGATCATTTCCACAAGATGATTCGGCTGATTGAGCAGTTGGAACATCTTGACTTTAACATGGATTTCCAACTACAGACGGATTTGATCCTTCAGTCCCTTCCTGAGTCTTTTGGGAATTTTGTGAAAATTTTGCATATGACTAAACAGGAATGCACCTTAGCTGGTTTACTCAACATGCTGGTTATTGCCCAAAAGAATATCCAGGCAATAAAGGAAAAGAGGTAGCTTTGGTTGCATCTTCTTCTGCTGGAAAGTCCAACAAAAAGAAGGGCAATAGGAAAAAGAAACCTCTGATTCCTGGTCCTTCCAAGAAAATAGCTAAACAGAAAAAGAAGACTAAAGCTGATGGAGGCAAAGGAAAGTGTTTCCACTGCCAATAGGAAAGTGTTTCCATTGCCAGTAAGAAAGTGTTTCCACTGGCCAGAGTATAGCAATCTAAATGAAAGCAATGCCATGGTGAAAAACCAACTCAAGTTCAAAATATTTTTGGCACTTAAGGTTATGTCATGTTGCAGAAGATAGGGTTGCAAAACTGGAGCAAATGGGGATTATATCCTCATTGGGCTCTGAGCCTACTCCAACTTGTGAATCTTGCCTTCAGGGTAAAATGACTAGATCACCCTTTGTTGGACAAGGGCTAAGAGCTGAAAATATTTTGGAGCTAATACATAGTGATGTATGTGGTCCATTTAAAGAAATGGCTAGAAGGGCTTTTCATTATTTTATTACCTTTACTGATGATAAATCAAGGTTTGGGTATTTGTATTTGATGAAATGCAAACATGAATCTTTTGAAAAGTTCAAAGAATTTAAATCTGAAGTAGAAAATCAAACAGGAAAGAATATTAAAGCTCTTTGATCAGATCATGGAGGTGAATATTTGAGTACTGAAATTGATGAATACTTGAGAGAGCATGGCATTGTTTCTCAGCTGACTCCTCCAGGAACGCCACAGCTGAATGGTGTATCTGAAAGGAGAAATCGTACCCTATTGGATATGGTACGTAGTATGATGAGCTATACTGATATGCCAATCTTCTTTTGGGGATTTGCATTAGAATCAGCTTTGTATATTCTCAATAGGATTCCATCAAAATCAGTTTCTTCCACACCTTCTGAGATATGGCATGGAAGAAAACCAAGTCTTAAGCATGTTAAGATTTAGGGTTGTCCAGCTTATATCAAAAAGCTAAACACTGATAAATTGGAGACTAGATCAGAAAAAGGTCGATTTGTTGGATATCCAAAAGATAGTTTTGGATTTTATTTTTATTTGCCTACTTCACAAAAGGTTGTGATAAGTAGAGATGCCACATTTCTTGAACAACAATTTGTTCAAGAAGGAGGCAAAGGAAGGCAAATAGAGTTAGAATTGGAGAATTCTGACCAACCAATGATCGATGGATATAGATCCATCTAGTCAACCAATACCCATTGATGAAACATCTACACTGTTCCTCGTAGAACAACTGTGGTATCTCACCCACGGTGAGATATGGTTTTCTTCATGAAGAAGAACAAGAGTTGTCTACTCATGAAGAAGTAGATCATGGAGATGATCCACTTACCTATGAAGAAGCTATATCAGATATAGACTCTTCAAAATGGATTGATGCTGTGAAATCCGAGATTGATTCCATGTATAAGGATCAAGTTTGGGATCTTGTTGACCCACCTGAAGGTATTGTACCTATAGGAACAAATGGGTTTTCAAGAAGAAAATTGGTTCTGATGGAAAGGTAGAGACCTATAAGGCAAGGCTATTAGCGAAAGGGTTTCGCGAAAGGCAAGGAATCGACTATGAGGAGACTTTCTCGCCTGTTGCCATGCTTAAATCAATTAGGATTTTACTAGCAATAGTTGCATACTATGATTATGAGATTTAGCAGATGGATGTCAAAACAGCTTTTCTCAATGGATACATTGAAGAAAACATTTTCATGGAACAACCTAGGGGATTTGAATCCCAAGATGGTTCCAAGGTATGCAAGCTAAAGCGATCCATTTATGGGTTGAAACAAGCTTCGAGGAGTTGGAACATCCGTTTTGATGAAGCCATTAAATCCTTTGGTTTTATTAAAAATGAGGATGAGCCATGTGTATATAAGAAGGTTAGTGACAGTGCTATCACTTTCCTTGTCTTATATGTGGATGACATACTGTTGATGGGTAATGACACAGGTATGTTGACGACTATAAAGGTATGGTTGTCAAATACATTCTCTATGAAAGACTTAGGGGAGGCAACCTATATTATTGGAATTCGCATCTATAGAGATAGAGTGAAAAGAATAATTGGTTTATCCCAAAGTCTATACTTAGAAAAGGTGTTAAAGAGATTTAACATGCTTGATTCCAAGAGAGGATTGTTACCAGTGAGACATGGTATCCATCTTTCTAAAGAGATGTCTCCAAAGACACCTGAAGAAAGAGATAAGATGGCCAGGATTCCATATGCTTCGGCTATTGGAAGTTTAATGTATGCAATGTTGTGTACTAGGTCGGATATCGCATATGCTGTTAGTTTGACTAGCAGGTATCAATCCAATCCAGGTTTGGAACACTGGATAGCGGTCAAGAATATTCTTAAGTACATGAGAAGAACTAAGGATTTATTCTTGATTTATGGAGGTGGAGACTTGCAATTGGATGGTTATACTGATTTTGATTTCCAATCAGATATCGATGATAGAAAGTCTACCTCTGGATATGTGTTCATTTGTAATGGAGGTGTAGTCAGTTGGAAGAGTTCCAAGCGAGCACGATCGCAGATTCCACTACAGAGGTCGAGTATATTCTTTGCATCGAATCTTTGCAAAGGAAGCTGTTTGGATAAAGAAGTTCGTGACAGAACTTATAGTAGTTCCTTCCATTGAGTCAGCAGTTCCACTACACTGTGACAATAATGGAGCAGTCATATAGGCTTAGGAACTAAGGTGTCACCAAAAATCAAAACACATAGAAAGGCACTACCACATTATCAGAGATATAGTTGGGCGAGGCGATGTAGCCATGCAGAAAATAGCATCAGCTGAAAATCCAGCTGATCCATTCACTAAGCCTATGTCACAGACTCAGTTAGACTGACATCTTGAGAAGATGGGTCTAAGATATTGTAATGAATGGCTCTAGTGCTAGTGGGAGATTGTTAGTAGTATGCCCTAGAGCATATCATTTAGTATGTATCTTGTACATATTTTTATTAATAAAAGGCATTTCCACTTTTCCGTTTACATAATATATTTATGTGTAATAGAAAAGGTCCATTGATATTTTGTTAGAAATATTATTCTTAAGTTGTTAAGAATATGAGTGACAATATTTCTAGCACGAAGTATCATAAATAGGTTCACAATCGAGGATACTTCATAATAAGGACATGACTTATCCAGAAAGATTGTATTCATGTTTGTTCCCAAGTTATTTATATGAGATATAAATAAGATGGAATGGTGAGTCTCATGCCATATAACAAACATGATAGGCACTTATAAATGATAAGTAGGGCGAACCAGTGACACTTATGACAAGCACATGGAGTTTACTCTTGTCAATGTTTTGTTATAAATCATATCAGTGCATATAATCTTTAGACTTGAGATAGCACAGTTATCTTGTATATAGGTAGTTTGAGTTTGATACTGCTTTCATACTTGTACTGTGTATGGGTATATGGGCATGTGTTGGCTCCTACTAGTTATATATGGAGGTAGGTGTTGATCAAGATGGAATATGTTTCTCTAAGTAAATAGAGATAAAATCCTATGTTCATTTAATTGTTCTTGATGTTTCAAGTTCCTGGCCAAGATAGATAGATTTATTCAGAAAAGAGTTTCTGATGAGAAAATCTTTTTAATCAAGAACTGGAATTAAAAGAGAACATAATATTCATAGCAAATGGAGTTTGACATAAACCATGACTCCAGCTTGAGTTGGGATTTTGTAATAGAGAGATTCTAGTGCATGGTAACATATGATTATAGGTTCATTTAAGGTAAACCTTATTACTAATTGGGTGGCCATGGCATGCTATGCTAGGTGTTAACCATGGTCTATGAGGTTCATAAAATGATTTAGAGAAATTATTTATGGTAAGAAAGAGTTCTGATGATATTAAGAGTTGATATCATGTCTCATTGCCAATTAGTGATGAGCCTAGTAAGTCACACACATACACAAGTTATCACCAAATTAAATATGATTTAATTAATTAATTAAAGAGTTTAATTGATTAATTAAATAGGTTTGGTTTGCAATTAGTTTGCAAAGTCCCTAGCATGACTTGAAACCAAATCTAGATTATTGGATGTATAATATAAGTTAAATTTATATTTAAAGTGTTTAAATATGAATTTAATTAATGAGAAATTAATTAATAGA